>NW_007248112.1:58631-102903 GCF_000164805.1 Carlito syrichta
GAGGCTGCGGTGGCCGGGAGCGGCCACTGTGCTCCAGTCTGGGCGACAGAGTGAGACTCCGACTCAAAAAAAAAAATACATGAAGAAATAGAGGCAAGATAAAGTGAAATGTAGTCCCAAAATTATATAGCTGGTAAGGGGAGGATCCACATTTTAAAAATATTTTATATGCAAAGTTACACATTTAATGACTATATGATTCTTCCAATATTCCCATCATGAGGATTATTCAAACTTCATGTTTTTCTATAAACAGACAACCATTGTTTACCTTATTCTCTATCTCTCTGCTTTTAACATTACTCTCTCTATCCGGATGGTGTTGGATGCAAGTTTGCCTCTTAGATAAGTTTTATAGAAGCTCCAGTCAATTTGAAGGTTGACGGAGTCGGAAACTTTTCTTATATGTGTGTTTTCATCTTATCTGTGTTTTATACCGATGCTCTAGGAGATGTCTGTCCGCCACGAGTCGAGAAGCCTCACTGAACATCCAAGTTTTCTGTTATTATACTTGCTGCAAAATCCCTAGAGCTCCTCCATGAAGCTGTTGTCATATTTTCTGCTCTTCCGTGAAGAAAAGCATTCCAGATTTAGGACCCACCATCAGCCTCATGGTCCCCATTTCTTTCTAGCCCTAGATCCTTTAAGTGGGACTTAGGGTCGTCTTGCCACAATTTGTTGCACTCACTTGTGAGGCTACTGACTGCTCAAAGCCGAAGACATTTTAGTGAGGTCTAAGTGTGTCTTCATTCAAACTGCAATCATAAAGAGCAGAAATGAGCTTTAAAATTATATGGCTCAGTGGCATGAAGGTTTTGACAAGGGTACTCCGGTGGCCATTTCACTCGTGATCTTGGAGTTGCAAATTGGTGTTGTGCGTTGGTGAAAGAGGTTATAAATGAATGCTGGTAAAGAAAACTACGTTAGATTCTTGTGCTGTTTATTTAGAGTGTTCATTATTGAAAGGGTAACCTAATTTTGTTAGCCAACTAAAAACAAGAAAAGAAAAAACGTCAAGAATGTTGTAGAGTACTGCAGAAAATTTTTAAGTCAAGAAGACTTCAGGAGATGTTTTGTAGATAGTTCTTTGACATTTTACTATTTGTTTTTCAAAAAAAGTTATAGCCAGTAAGATGCCATCTGACTAAAATATTGCAATCTTAGTCACATATGTTCGATCATCTGATCATTTCTCCTTAGTTTTACTTGGTTACTATTGACATATTCATCACCATCTAATTAAGAGAGAAAATCTCAGTGTAAACAGCTCTATACTCTTTCTAGAGCAGCTCTGATGCAATATAATATTTCTTGTCAAAACAAATTAATGTTTATCTCATCCACTTCAGTGTAGACCATGGGCCTTCAGCTCTTCTACTTACAGAAAATATATTTTGCCAATATGAGAACACACAAAGTTTGATGCATTCAGAATAAGTAAATATATTTGGCTATGAGTTTCAAGTGACAAGTTCAATTAACTATTTTTATTCGTGTATGTCATAGTTACCACATAGTCTGTCTTCTTTCAAACTAATTTTCCTTGTAAAAATCTTATCAACTAAAAGGAAATTCATCCAGACACTGCATACGGCTATTACAAAAATAAAATACTTTTTCGTATTATTGGCTTTATTAAATTTATGGTAGAAAACATTTAACACATTTGGTATGATTACAGGTTGACAAAGAATCACAACGGAAGAATGTCTTCTAATAACACCCGACACAAGTCGCATAAAACTGTTGGACATACTGATATGCTATGAACGTTTATTCATAGAAGAAATTAATTTTTAAAATATAAACTTGTAGAATTAAGTATTGGTAAATACAGCTATTTATGCAGTTTTGTTTCTAAATTAATTTTCCATCTCATCTACTAATGAAATGACACATGAAAACAGCTCCTAATTTCCATATGACCATATTAAGCAGAGAGCGCACATTCACAGCTAGCGTCACTGATATTGCTCCAAGATTAAGTTTATCTGCATGCCAGAAAGATTAAGGGAAAAAATGGAGCATAGATGATGGGTCTCACTTTTCCTTGAATAATGAGCACTTAACCCAGTGAACTATAATTAAACATTTTAATATTCTTTACCTTGTTCTCTTCCATACTCCCAGCTCAGAAGTAATGCTTACTAGGGACAACTGAAAACTTACATCAGTGATAACCTTCTCTGAATTTGAATTAAGACTGTTATATTGCTTTCTTTTTTCCCTGGGGAAATTTGTGCTAAAATATATTCTAATTTTCTTTATCTTCCTAGATAGAATTTATTTTTCACCTAGCTATTTACCAGCAAGAACAATAAATCTGAGATAATAATACTAAACTTGAGATGCTTCATTACTTGCATTTCTACAGTCTAGCAATATCGATGAATTATTGTGAATGTTTCCTATAGTCAAGAATTTTTTATACTTTAATTTTGTTGTTTTTTTATTTCCTTAAAATTCTGTATTGTTGAGGTATAATGTTGTTCTGCTATTTGTATAGGATGAAAAAGCAGTAAGATAGCTTGAATAAAAAAAACAGGTGCATGACTTTCTTCAAATTTAAGCCACATAAACCTTCAATTAGAATTTGTGCTACATGAGGGAATGCATAAAAATGTAGCCAGTTTAAAAAAAAAGGTTACTTTTATAGTGAATTATGTTTAATATCTTTTTTAAAGATATGCATCAATTCTTAAATCATTCCTCCCAATATTTCTGTGTTTTCAAAGTATTTTTTTCCAAGAGTTTATTTGTACAGCTTTTTTGTCCTAGCCTGTGTCATATAGGAAAACAGACAATTTATAGAAGGATAACATTGACTAAGTCCACAGGAAAACTAATAAGAATTGATTGAGATCAATTTTCTTAACAGATAGAAAAACATGTAAGAAACCCATGACAAAGGAAATGGATTCAAACTCCTTTAAAGCTTTCCCAGGACATTATCCCACACAAAGTTAGTTGTACTCAACTGTCTTCTGCAATAAAATTTTAGCAAACTCCCATGTACGAAATAAAATTTCTCTAAACTTTGTCACACTAAAAATGATCTACTATACTTCCTTGTGTGTAAGCAATGTGAGTTTTGTTATCAGGAAACACTCACTGAGAACTCCTCTGAGCAACGTACTGCTAATTTTCAATAAAACAACAATGCATAGGCCTTGGCCAATTTATTTCCTGTTTTCTAATTTTCACCTATATGAAAAGAGTTTTTGAGAAAGCATTAGGGAACCAGCTGAGTATGTATTTAACAAGGGTTTATAAATACCCACGTCTTTCTGATGGGAGATTTTTTTCCAAGGAGTAAATTGAATGACGATGAGAAGCTCAGAGACAGAGGGTAGCTCCAGGTAGCATGACTCTTATCAGTGTGACCCTCATCAGACACCATCAAAAATGCGCTTTCTAATCCTCTGCCCATTATTCTTTTTCTTGCCTGGTGATCTGTGTGGTAATGCCGGGCCTACTGTCTGCTGTGTCCTTGGGTCTGCTTAGCACATATTAACATTGCAGATTCCTGAGGTCTGTCCAAGGACAAGGCTGAATAGCTGGATGAGATCTCTTTGTGATAAAGTCCAGGTAATCAAGAGGTTTCAGGGGGTTTTGAAGCATAAAATGTCTTTAGTTTTCCTGGCTCTGTGTGTGTATGTGTGTGTGTGTGTGTGTGTGTGTACATATATATGGCCTTTAATATATATCTTTACATATTATTAATAAAGGTCATATATGTGTGTATATATATGACCTAACCTTGCTCTTTCTATATCCTATTTAAAACAGGCTGTAGAAACAGCAAGGTTAAGGATGCTAAGACGTAACCAAGTATTGTTCTTTCAGAAATAACCAACAGGAATTTAGACACGTAGATGCTGCATTAATCTGCTCATGCTACCATTATAACAAAGACCGGGTGACTTGAACAATGGAAATTTATTTTCTCACAGTTGTAAAGGCTAGAAGTACAAGGTCAGGGCATCAGCATGGTCAGTTTCTGGTGAGTTTCTCACTTCCTGGTTTGCAAATGACTGACTGCCTTCAGGTAACGGTCTCTTGTGGTCTTTTCCGGTGTCTCTTCAAAGACTAATCATGTTGGATCAGAGACTCACCCTGATGATCTGATTTGACCTCAACTACCTCCTTACTGAGGGTTAGGACTTCAACATATGAATTTTGGAGAGATATAAACATCCAGTTCATAGCAGGCATGGCTGCATTTGTGACAGGAAGAGAAAGAAAATTACATAAAATGCTTTTGAAATCCTGCCACTTTTTAAGAAAGGAGGCAGACACATATCTAGATGTAGTTAGGAAGTACACATTTTCAGTCCATATTTTGTTGAATAAAAATGAGAAAAGGCTATAGGGTGAAAAAGAAACAAATGGGTAGAAGAAAATCACACCCAATTAATGGGACTATTGTCTTTAAGCCTAAATATACTCTTAAAAACCAAAATCAGAACTGAAGGCTTGCAAGCGTTCTAATCTTTTTGTCTTTTATGAGCAAGCCTTAATGAAAAAACATGTTTCTCAACCATTTCCAATCTACTTCCAGATTGAACGGCAAATTGCTGCTTATGCTTTTCTGAGGCTGCTTAAAGTCTGAATTTCTGTCAGAGCTGCCAAGGAAAGCCAAGCCTGAACAGATCAAATCAGCACTGTCAGTTCCCTGTGTCCATGTGAGGAGGAATTAGCCCTAATGAGGGATGACTGTGAAGGAGGGGCCTTGGGTGGATGAGGAGATGTCTCCTGAGTGCTTGCCTTGAAAGGGAGCTTCACGCTGAGTTGTGAATAAAGTAGAATTTTTAAAAGTTAAATATGGCACCGGATACAAAGTACGAGAATGCAGAAGGCCCTTGACATTTACTGGCATAAGACCGCATTTAATCTAAAGGATCACAATTTGTCACTGATGGAGTTTCAGGAAGGAAAATAATTGGGCCAAAACAATGAGATACAAAATAATTGTGATTAGAGTTAAGGGCAAACTCTTGATAGAAATGGCCAGTTAAGGGGAATTTTGAGAGCTGATTATGTGAAGGTAAGGATACTGTGACGAGTATTGTGGTAGTGATAAGAAAAGAAAGGGAAAAATGAAGATATCTGGAACTAAAACAATAGACAATAGAAAATAAAAAGTAATTTAAATTGAAATTAGTAAGGTGGTAAACTACGATAGTATTGATAATAAGGATAAAGTTAGGCAGTAAAGAGATTTCAAGAAGAAAGATGAGATACATGAATTTTTCATTGAAGTTTTTGTACTAGAGAAAACGTTTTGAAAGCACATTGCACCAGAAAAGGAAACTAATTTTATTTGGGATTATTAGCACAGAAACTCCATAGCATATTTATATTATTAGCAAAGATTTGTTTTTATAAATTTAAAAAGAATGTTTATTTATTTGAGTTTTTTTATTGCAAACATGTTATTTCAGATTATTTTAGGTTGAATTATTTTAAGGGTAATGCATTCAAGAATCTACTAAAGCTGGGCATTGTGGTTCATGCATGGAATCTAAGCACTTTGAGAGGTCAAGACAGGAGAATCTCTTGAGCCCAGGAGTTTGAGACCAGCCTGGGCAACATAGCAAGACCTTGGCTCAATAATAATAATAATAATAATAATAATAAAAACACTTTTTTTGGACTTGTCAGTTCATTCTATGGATAAACAAAGAATTTTTTAAAAATCTACTGTGAATTCTACCTAAGAATCAATCAATAGCTGAATCAGTATCTAATATCAACTAGAGATATCAGCAACAAATAATAGACCATAAAAATTAAGACAGAAGTTGCTTTTGACATATAATCAACAACATTCTAAGAACTAATTTTTATGGCAGAAATTTACTTTAGAATATTAATTAATATCGGGCGTACGCAGAAGAATGTGAAGGTTGTTGCAATTGCAATAACAATTTCCTTTTCTTCCCTTAGAGAGCAAGTAACTTCTGTGTGCCAACACTCTAGCTTGTACGTACTCCTTTGGCCACAGTCAGTTTTTTCCTGTTTTATAGGGTTCTTTGCATCCTAATACTCAAGCTACTCTGGGATACTTCCCTTAATTAAAACACTTTTATGTAAGTACACCAATGATAGGCCAATATGGTTAATAAGTATTCGTTGCTGGAATTAAAACTTACCAAGGATAGGCCTAGAATGCTTGTCTCTCAGATTAATTAAAATCTCAGAAACTTCATGAGAATGAGACTTATCATTCTAAGGAATGAGGGAGTCTGGCAGATAATGTTGGTACAGCAAGAAGACCTGAATCACACCAATAAAGGCAAAATCTCTTCCTATTTATTTTGTTTCACTTTAACCCTCCGCATTCTTCATCCTATTGTGAAGGTGAATGTTCACCTTCACAATAGATTAAAGTAGTCCTTTCTAGAGTTCATTAGTGTACTCTTCTTGTTGGCTTCTTTTACTTAGGATAATGTTTTCTGTATGTATCATATATATATATATTTCTTTTTTTTTTTTTGATGGAGTATTGCCCTCTCTCTCTTAATCACCTAATGATAGAAATTTGGAATATTTTCATTATTTATTATGAATAAACTGGCTATGAATATTTGACTTTTTGTAAACTTTTTTTTTTTTGCTTAGATAAATACTTAGGAATAGAGGTAGGTATATCTCTAACTTTATTAAAAAAACAGTCAAATTGTTTTTCAAATCAGTTGCTCCATTTTACCTTCACATTTGGTATTGTTAGTGTTTTAAAATTCAGTCATTAAATGGCTGTGTATGGTGTTTCAATTAGCTTTAATTCATGTTTCCCCAATAATTAAGGATGCTGAATATCTTTTTCACATATTTATTTGTCATCTCTATACCTTTTTTGTAAAAATGTCTTTGTAAAACTTTGCCTAATTTTAAATTGAGTTTTCTCATTAAGTTTTCAATGTTCTTTATATATTCTAGATATATGTTACTTATCAGATCTAAGATTTGCCAATATTTTCCCTCAGTCTGTGACTTTTCTGTCAATTATTTCCACGTTTTTAAATTTTATTGATGCAAAATATATGTGCATATTTATGGTACATGAAAATGTACATATATGTACATGTATTTTGTTCCATGCATCGAATGTGCCATGATCTACTCAGAGTGTTTAGGCTATCCATCACATTGAGTATTTACAATTTGTATATGCTGGTAATATTTCAAATCCTCTCTTCTAGCTAGTTGTAAAATGCAATATATTGTTGTTAACTGTAATCTCTCTACTTGCTATCAGACATTAGAACTTACTCCTTCTATCTAACTGTATGTTTGTTCTCATTCAACTCTCATCTCCTACTGGCTTGACACCTACTTTTCTTAGCCTCTGCCATCATTATATTCTCTACTTCCTTTAAATCAACTTTTGTAGTGTCCACATATGTGTGAAAACACATGATGTTTATCCTCCTCCACCTGGCTTATTTCACTTAACATAACGAACTCCACTTCCATCTATGTCGCTGCAAGTGATATGATTTCATTCTTTTATATGGCCAAATAGTTTTCCATTGTGTGCATATATCCCATTTTTATTATCTGTTCATCCATTGATGGGCAATTAGGTTGATTTCCTATCTCTGCTACTGTGAATCGTGCTGCAATAAACATGGGGGTGTAAGAATTCCTTTGATATTTTTATTTATTTTCCTTTGGGTAAACATCCAGTAGGAGAATTACTGAATTAGGTTAAAGTGATATTTTATTTGGCTTTGATTTGCATTTCTTGATGATTTGTGATGTAGAACGTGTTTAAATATACCTGTAAATCATTTGTATGTCTTCTTTCCCAAAATATCTAGTCATGGTTTTTGCCTACTTTTTAATGGGATAGTGATGATGTTATTTATTTCTGAGTTGTTATATTTCCTTGTATACTCTGAATATTAATCCTTTCTTAAGTAGTTTGAGAATATTTTCTTGAAATTTATAGACTGTTTACTTTTTTTATTGTATCCTTTTTTGTGCATAAACTTTTTAGTTTGCTATAGTCCAATTTGTCTATTTTTGTTTTTGTTGGCTATGCTTTTGAGGTCTCAGTCATAAAATCTTTACCTAGGCCAAGGTTGTGGAGTGTTTCCTTATGTTTTCTTTTAATAGTTTTATCATTTCCAGTGTAATGTTTAAATCTTTAACCCATTTTGACTTGAATTTTTCATATGGTAAGAGATAGGGGTCAACTTTCATTCTTCTGCATATGAATATCCAATTCTCCTAGCACTGTTAATTGAAGAAGGTATGATTTCCCCAATGTGTATTCTTAATGACTTTGTTGAAAATCAGTTGGCTATAAATTCATGGATTCAAATATGGGCTTTTCATTCTGTTCTATTGCTCTATATGTCTTTTTAATATCAATACCGTGCTGTTGTGGTCACTGTAGCCTCGTAATATATTTTGAAATCAGATAATATGATGCCTCTAGTTTTGTTCCCTTTGCTCATCGTTGCTTTGGCTATTCAGTCTCTTTTTGGTTTCATATAAATTGTCAAATCATTTTTTTCTACTTCTGTAAAAATGGCATTAGTATTTTGATAAGGATTTCATTGAATCTGTAGATAGTTTTATGTCATATGATCTTTTTAACAATATTCATTCTTCTGATTCATGAGCATGACATGACTTTTCAATTGCTTTTGTCCGCATCAATATCTTGCATCAGCTTTTTGCAGTTTTTTTGTTGTTTGTTGTTTGTTTTGTCATCTCCTTGGTAAAATTAATTGTTAGGTATTTTATTTTCGTGTAGCTATATATAGGGTGTTGCCTTCATTTTTTTTTTAGTTCATATTATTAGTGTATATAAATGCTACTGATTTTTGTATGTTAACTTATATCCTTCAACTTTACTCAATTTATTTAAGATATCTAAGAGAATTTTTTTTTTTTTTTTTTTTGCTGGAGTATCTAAGTTTTTCTAGACATAAGATTATGTCATCACCAAAGAGAGACAGTTTGACCTCCTCTCTTCCAATTTGGATGCCTTCTGCTTATTTATTTTGTTTGATTGCTCTGGTTAGACCTTCAAGTACGATGATAAATAAAAATGCTGAAAGTGAACATCCTTGTCTTGTTCCATTTCTTACAAAAAAAAAAAAAGGCTTTCAGCTGTTTCTCATTTAGTATGATGTTAACTGTAGATGTGTCAAATATGGCCTTTATTATGTTCCTTCTACACCTAGTTTCTTGAGATATTTTATCATGAAGTAATGTTGAATTTTATCAAATATGTTATGTGGCTCTACTGAGATGATCATATGTTTTTTAGCCTTTATTTTTTCAATGTGATATATTTATTGATTTGAATATGTTGAACCATCATTGTATGCCTCGTAAAAATTCTACCTGATCATTGTATCTTACCTTTTCCATGTGCTGTTGGATTCAGTTTACCAGTATTTTTTTTTTTAATGGTTATGTTGTTGTTGCTTTTGAATCCTTGCCTAGTTTTGGTATTATGATAATTCTGGGTTTAAAAAATGAGATAGGAATAATTATTTTCTCTTAAGTTATTTGGAAGAGTTTGAGAAGAATTGATGTTACTTCTTTGTAAACTTATTAGAAATTGACAGTGAATCCATCCAGTCCTAGGTTTTTCTTTTTTGGGAGATTTTTTTTTTAAATCATTGATTCAATCTCATTACTCTTTGTTCATGTTTTCTAGTTCTTTACAATTCAGTCTTGGTAGTTGTATGTGTATTCAGGAATTTATACATTTCCTCTACTTTTTACCAGTTTGTTTGTACATAGTTGTTTATTATGCTCTTTGAGAATATCTTTGCATTTTTGTAGTATTATTTGTAATGTATCCTTTTTTGATTCTGATGTGTTTATTTGGATCTTTTTCTTTTCTTAGTCTAGCAAGCAATTTATAATTTTTTTGTAAACTAACTTTCCATTTTGTTGATTCTTTTTATTATTGTTAAATCTTTTTCATTTAGTTGTGCTTTGATCTTTTTTCATTATTAATTAATAACTTAATCGATCAATTTTAGAGAGAGGGTCTCTGTCACCCAGGCTAAAGAATAGTGGCATGATCTTACTCACTATAACCTTGAACTTCAAGGCTCAAGCAATCATCCCACCTTACCTCTCCTGAGAAGAGAACTACAGGTGGGTGCATACTACTCTGTCTGATCTTTGGTGCTTGTTTGTTTGCTGTTTTTCTTCTGCTAATTTGGGGTTTGGTTTGTTTTTACTTTTCTTACTCCTTGAAGTACATTGTTGTACTCCTTGAAGTAAATTGTAATATTTCTACAATTTTTTGTAAAAATGTATTTCTATAAACTTTCTTCCTAGTGTTATTTTGGTGTATCGCAAAGTTTGGGAGTTTATGATTCCATTTTTATTTAAGTTTTTTTAATTGCTATCTTAATTTCTTCATTGATTCATTGATAATGATAATTATCATTGATAATTCAATAGTGTGTTTAATTTCCATGTACTTATACAGTTTTCAAAGTTAATCTTGGTATTAATTTTTAGTTTATTCCATTGTGGACTGAGAACATATTCAGCATAATATCAATTTGCTTACAGCTATTGATACTTGTTTTATGGCCTAACATATGATCTATCCTGGAGAATGTCCCATGTGCTGTTAAAAAATTATATTCTGCAGTTGTTGGATAGAATGTGCTGTAAATATCTGTTGGGTCCTTTGCTGTAAAGTCCAATTTTTGTTTGTTGATTTGCTATCTAGATTATCTGGCTAATGTTGCAAGTGGGATGTGGAAGTTCCCTACTATTACTATATTACTATCTCTCCCTTTAGAGCTAGCAATATTTGCTTAGTGAATTTGGCTGTTCAGTGATGGATTTATGTATATTTAGAATTGTTTTACCATATTTCCAAATTGGTCCTTTTATCATTATATAACAACCTTCTCTAATTTTTCACTGTTCTTGACTTAAGGTCTAGTTTATTTGGTATAAGTATAGCTATTTCTGGTCATGCTTGGTTTCCATTTGCATAAAATATCTTTTTCCATTCTTTACTTTCAGTTTACGTGTCATTATCAATAGTTGAGTTTCTTTAAGTAGTATATAGTTAGGTCAGTTTTTAAAAAAATTATCCAATTATTCTATATCTTTTAAGTGACTAAGATAATAATTCATTTATATGCATGATTATTATTGATATATAAGGTTTTGTTCCTGTCATATTAATTGTTTTGCATTTTTTTAATATAGTCTTTCCTTTCTTTTTCTCTTATTGCTTTTTACTGTGTTTCAGTGGATTTCTGTAATGGTACCCTTTAAGTCTTTTCTTTTCTAATTTCTACTATTGCTTTACCAGTGAGTTTTGAACTTTTCTGCTTTCTGTTTGTTTTTTTTTCCACAGTGACGGCAGTCATTCTTTTGCTTTCAGGTTTATAATTCTCTTTAACGTGTTTGTAGGGAAAGTCTAGTGCTAATGGAATTATCTTAGCATATGCTTGTCCAGGAAAGACTTTATTTCTTCTTTATTTATAAATTATAATTTTGCTGGTTATAGTATTCTTGAATGGCAGCTTTTTTCTTTGTTATTTCAGCACTATATATATATGTATATTATTCCATTATTTTCTGCTCTGCAAAGTTTCTGCTGAGAGAATTTGCTGTTTTTATTGTTTTAGGGTTTTTCACTTTAGACATTCTGATTATAATATGCCATGGGAAAGAAGTTTTGGACTGTATCTACCTAGGGATTGCTGAGACTTCTGCATTTGAATTCCTAAATCTCTTTCTATAATTGGAAACTCTTCATCTATTATTATGTTAAGTAGATTTTCAAGTCCTTTCTTTGCCTGTTTTCCCTCAAGCCTCAAGCATGCTAATAATTCAAGTATTCATTTACTTTATTTTATAACAAAAGTCATAAAAGCTTTGCTTATTCTTGTTTTATTCTTTTTTCCTTATTTCTGTCTTACTGGATTATTTTGAACAAACTTTCTTCATGTTCTGAGATTCTTTCTTCTGTCTGATCTAGTGTTCTGAGACTCTTCTGTCTGATCCAGTGTAAGGCTGATGTTTTCAAATGTATTTTACATTTTCTTTAACAGATTCTTCCATTTCAGAATTTTTAAAAATAATATCTATCTCTTTGGTAAATTGTTCATTTATATCCTGAATTGTTTCTCCAATTTCTTTGTATTCTTTTTCAGAATTATCTTGCATCTCACTGAACTTCTGTAGAGTGAATATTTTGAATTTCTTATTTGGAATTTTGAAATTTTATTTTTAATTAAAATGTATTTTTGAAGAACTGTTCTTTTGGTGGTAACATTTTTTTTGCTTTTTCATGTTTCCTGTGTTCATACTTTAATATCTGCACATCTGGTATAACAATTGCTTTTTCGATTTTTTGAATTTGCTGCCTGTTTGGAGCTGAACTTCTTTCTGAAGGTATATATGTTGTGTTGGTTGTGTAGGGCACTTTAACTTTGATTCTGGTGGATGAATTAGTGTAATCTTTGTAGGATTTCTTTGACTGTAAACAATATTAGCGCATTCTGTGATTTACTCAGAGCGTTAGGATGTGAATGTTAATGGAAACTGGGAACTTGAATGCCAGATGGGCCAGTCTTCAGACCCAATATTGGCAGCAAGGGACTGAGAAGGCCTTTGTTCCAGGGCAGTGTATGCTGGCAGTGTTGACGGTTACTGGTGGGCAAATTCTTGCCAGTATTGACTGTGGTGGACACAGTGACTGAGTGGGTTCTCGGGTTTCTGGGAAGCTGGTGTGATGTGGAGGATGGCAGTTCCATCCGTGGCACAATCCTATGCATCCTAAAAGATATGAGCTAGCTTTTGTGGTAACTTTAGTGCAGAGTTGCTGCCCACAGCTCTAGACCCACTGCTCCCAGGCTCTTCTCTCTGTAGTAGCAGCACCATGGCACCATGTGGAGTGGGTGAAGGATCCTACTCTTTGCTCCTGAACCCAGCAAGAAGGCCATGCTAGTAGCAGGTTGCATTCTCTACTCACAGCTCCAAACAGGCAGACCTTCAGCTATCCCATCTCAGCCTACTCTTGGCAGCCTACTCTTGTGTGCAAGGAGAGGTGTAGTCTTGTTCTCCATACATGAGCCCAAGCAGAGAGGCCACTTTCAGTGTGAAAGGATTTCACTCTCTGCTTGCAAAGCTGAGCAAATAATTTGTGTCACTTCTAGGGCAGGGACATCTCACAAAGCTCCAGACAGGAAGCTCTTGAGCATTGAAAAGCACACATTTGGTGCCTTGTCCCAGGGGCTGCCATTTTGTTGCATTGCACTGTCCTTTTCCCGGTGAGTAGCACTCCCTGTGGAGGGGACTCGGGACCCTGCAGCACCTTTGGGTTCAGCCAGCAAGATGCTGCTATAGTCCCTCAAAAAGACACTCAGGAATGTCAATGGAAGTTCCCAGGATATGGAGATCAGGGTAGTATTTCCCAGGGTTGGACACAGTACTGTGACCAAATACCAAATAGCACCCTGTCCATCCCAGGGATGGATGCAGTATCATGACCAAATACCAAATAGCACCCTGTCACAGTGACTCAGGTTTCAGGGTTGGGGACTGAGTGATGCAGCATGAGTTCCCTGTGGTCTCCAAATAATTACCAATTCAAACGTCAGTGTTTGTGATGGCAGATTTGCTTTCCCATGGTTCAGATCTCAGCAGTCCATGTTGGGAATGTAGGCTGATAAGCCTTCCTTATTCTTTCTCCACAATACTGAACCCTCAGGTCTCCCAGCTGATATTTGCCAAGCTTGCCAATCACTTCCTTCTTCTATTGTGCCTCAGTTATTTCCTGTAAGTTCTTTATTGAACTCTAGTGTTCTCTTCTAGAAGTTCTATCTGAGATATAGCTGTCTATTCATAAATTTGGTTCTTCTATCTGAAGAGGGCAACATCTGATGTCTCTAGACAGTCATCTTGAGCCAGGTATCCCCTGAATATATTGATTTATTTTCCTCTGGATAAGTTATCAGTGTTGAGATTGCTAGATTATATGGTAGCTCTATTTTTAGTTTCTGAGAAATCTCCTTGATGTTTTCCATATTGTTGTACTAATTTACATTCCCATAAAGAGTATGTAAGAGTTCCCTTTTCTCTGCATCATTGCCAGCATGGTGTTTTTTTTGTCTTTTTGTTAATAGTCATTTGAGCTAAGGTGAGATGGTATCTATTGTGGTTTTCATTTGCATTTTCCCTATGATTAATGATCTAATTATTTTAAAATTTATCTTTTGGTCATTTTTATGTCTTCTTTGGAAAAAATGTCTGCTCATATCCTTTGCTTATTTTTAAATGCAATTATTTGCTTCAAATTGTTTTTCTGTTGTTGTTGTTTTGCTTTTGTATTCTACATATCAGTCTCTTGTCAGACAAGCACTTAGGAACTATTTTCTGTCTACAAGTTGTCTGTTCACTCTATTGATAGTTTCTTTTGCTGTGCATGAGCTTTTTATTTTAATATAGTCCATTATCCTATTTTTGTTTTTGTTTCCTGTGTTTTTGAGGTCTTAGCCATATGATCTTTGCCAAGACTAATTTTCTGAAGGGTTTTCCCTATCTAAAGTAATTTTGTAGTTTCAGACCTTGTGCCTTAATCCATCTTGGTTGATTTTTGTATATGGTGAGAGACAGCGTTCCAGTTTTATTTTTCTGTATATAGTTATCTAGTTTTCCCAGCATTATTTATTGAAGGTGTTCTTTCTCCAATATATGCTCTTGGTGGCTTTATCAGTTGGCTACAAATATGTGAGTTTATTTCTGTGTTTTCTATTCTGTTCCATTAGTCTATTTTTATACCAATACCATGCTTTTCTGATTATTATAGTTCAATATTTAAGGTTTCACTCCTGTAATTTTATTAATTGACCTATGATTGTTTTATATTTCCCTTGTTTCTTTTTTAATCTCTTCCTTTCATCACAGTGGCTTGGTAGTTTTCTGTAGTGGTAACATTTCTTTTCCTCATTTGTGTTTGTACTACCAGTGAATATTTAAACTTTTCTGTTTTTTCATGATGTTAATAGTTGTACTTTTGCGCCCAGGTTTAAGAAATCCCTTGAGCATTTCTTGAAGGGCCGGTCTAGTGCTAATGAATTCCCTCAGCATTTGTTTGTCTAAGGAAAATTTTATTTCTCCTTTATTTATAAATGGTATTTTTTGCAGGATATAGTATTTTTTTCTTTCAGCACTTTGAATATGTCGGTGAAGTTTCTGTTGGACAATCTGCTGTTCATCCAATGGAGTTTCCTTTAGAGGTAACTAGTTGTTTTTCTCTAGATGTTTTTAGAATTTTCTCTTTATCTTTGACTTGTGACAGTTTAACTCTAATATGCGGCGGAGAAGACATTTTAGAAACGCATCTATTTAGGGATCTGAGAGCTTCTTGTACATGGATGTCTAAATATTTGCTAGACGTACTTTTGCTAATGAAGACAGTCTTTTGCTAGTGAAGTTTTTTGCTATTATTTTGTCAAATAAGTTATGATTATTTTGATTTCTCTTCACCTTCTGGGACACAGAAAATGCAAATGTTTGGCTGCTGTGTTGTGTTCATATGTCATGTAGATTTTGTTCATTCTCTTTTATTCTTTTTTTCCTGACTGCGTTATTTCAGAAGATATGGGGTTGTTGCAGAAGACATGTTGTCAAGTTCTAAAATCACTTCTTCTGCTTAATCTAGTTAATAGGTATTTTTCTATTTATTTATATGGTCATCTGTGCTCTCTTCTATCTCACTGAGCTCCTTAAATCTAATTATTTTGAATTATTTTCCCAGGATTTCAAATATTTCTTTTGCGTTGGAACCTATTCCTGAAGAATTATTGTGTTCCTCTGGAGATGTCACATTCCCTCGCTCTTCCATCTTCCTTTTGTCTTTATGTTGATTTCTGCACATCTGGTGGAACAGTTGCTTTTTCCTTTTCCTTTTTTCCTTCTTAAATTTGTTGTCATGGGGAGGGTTTTTCTGAGGATGTCTAAGTTTTTCACTGGTTTAAGGTGCATCATGAGTGGAGACTGGAATAAAGTTTTGCTGGGGACAGGGTTGCTAGGTGGCCCAGTCCTTGGGTCAGTGGTCACAGCAGTGGGGCAAGTTGTATCTGTTCTTGGGTACCAGGTGGTGTCCTCTGGTACTAGTGTTAGTGGGTCCAAAGCTTTGGGGGCTCCAGATAGCTTTTTTAGGTACCAGCAGCAGCAACAGCAGACATCATTTAAAATATCACTATATAATTGGAGACTTGTGTATAAAGTTATGCTAATTTATTTCAATGGTGCTTTATATTAAGATGCAATCTAGCAATATATACGCCTTTACTCATCTTCCAATAAAGAAACAGCAGCCAAAATGAGAACGAATGTTGACCAAAAGTTTCTTAATGTTCCCAAATAGATACAAAATATTCAGGGAAAACAACAACAAATTACATTACTTTACTTTACACTTCAGTATTTTCCCCTCATAACACAGCTCCCTTGCTCTCATTCCTCTTTAGTTTCTTTAAAGGGGCCTTGAGTTCCCTTCCGATGGTATAAACCTGGGGGTTCCAGCAAGGAAGAAAATAGAAAAGATGGGGGCCTCTGCCAAAGTTGGAAAATAGTAGCAAGGATAGAAGATCTGACACTCATTAGGAATAGCCAGACACATCCTTCCTCAGACCACAGGAGCATGGCGAGAAGCATTGAAGATGCATTAGACCAATCACACGGACTTGATTGTTCTATCATCACCCAGTTCCCCTTGCTAGCTCTTGGCTACCAATGAAGGTATGACTCAGTTCTCACTAAGGAAATATATGAGAGGAAAAGTGCTGAGGTAGATTCTAAGAACATTTTTCCTTTTCAAAAGAGATATTCTCATCAAGAGATATTGTATTTTCTACCTGTAGATGTTTACATGTTAACGTAGTATCCGAAAGTATTGCAAACTTGCTATAAGCTTGATGATAAAAACCAATCTAGAGGTCAGTAGAGTGGAGAGATGAAAAGAACATGGATCTCTGTAGATAACACTCAGTCAGTGAATCAAATAAACTCCCAAACTATCCTATGTCTTGATTTGTGGATACATGAGAAAATAAAACACCTTACTATTGAAGACAGTTCAAGGCAGGGTTATTATTCTTGTTGCTGAAAGATCATAGTTGATATATGTGAAACAAGAGATTCAGTTAGGTTTTTAGACATACTGCTCACCAAGGCTTGTTGTGGCTTCACCTTTGGCCATACACTAGCCTTCAGAACACCAAGTAGACAGTGAGGGAGCAGAAAATTATTTCTAGATTCTCCTCCCTAGGAAGGGATTCCATACTAAAACATCAGATCAAGATCTCATTTATTCAGGAAGGAAATACTTTTCCAAGGAATATATTATCCACAGTTGGATAGGATAGGGATAGTCAGGTATTGATTCCTGGGTATTTTCACTCGTATTTCTACTGTCAATTTTAATCAGTTGTATTTCATTAGCTCGAAAACAAAGCAAACCTTCCCTCCTCAAGGGAAAACTTACAATTCCCAGTGGACAATATGTTCATACCACTGTCCTACCCTGCTCTCATTTTCTTGGATCTCTATTTCTAGGTGGCTCAACCTTTCAGAAGAAACTACAAAAGAAGTCATAAAAACGTCAATGTTCATAAAAAGATGAAGAGAGGCTTTAAGTAGAATAGTGGGGCATTGAATAGTGGGGCATTTCCCACATAAGAAGACAATTTTGTCAATTGTACAGAAAATCTGAAAATACATACTGCGGACCCTCATGAATTCCCTGCAGTGTCTATACTAATTCAATTAGGAAAGGAAGCAATAAGAAAGCCAGCATTACTGAATGATGTAATACACACCCAGTGCTTTAAGGAGTGCCCTTATAAATAGCATCAGATAGCTTAGACTCACAGTCTACTTTTTTATAATGCACATGCAACCCTGCCATTTTAGACTTCAATCTCGTTTAATAAAAACTGGAAGATGAACTGTTCTAATCAACACTTGAAGGAATGATCAAATAGTAGTTATGCTTTCACACGAAGTGAAATTAGAGAAGGGATAAGAGCCAGATCAAGCAAGACATCTCCAATATCCCATCTCCGGCACATGTCTCCACATTTCCCTCATCCTAACTAATGCAAAAGTAGATAGGGTTTTATAATGCATATGTTCATTATTTTTCTATCAAGGACCATGCTGAGATTGACTCATACTTGAGATCTAAATTCATACGGAACAGAGGAAAATAGTAATCAGGTACTTGGAAAGTTGACTCAACTCAGCCATGGCTTATCATGGTCTACTTGAAATAAGAAAGCATGAATTCTTCTGTTTGCGTTGGCAATGAAAAGAGAGAGGACACCCTGAGAGGAGCTTTTGAACAATTCATAAGTATTTCCAATTTGAGAACATCATTAAATAAAAGCACCTCCACTTATTGGAGGCTTGCTCACTTTGTGCCAAGAAATACTAACCAACATACATTATTATCCCATGAAATTTTCACAAAACAGTTTACAGATATGGAAAAGAAGGTTTAGAACTGTGACAGTGATTACTCATGGAGAAGCAGATTTTCCAGGTTAGCATGGGCTGAGAGTGTCGGCTCCACGGGTCAGTCGGCCAAGCCCCAGAGAGGGTCATCTGGGGGGGCTGGTAAGCCTAGCCCCACAAGTTTCAGCTCTTATGGGCTGGGAAGCCAAGCCCTGAGAGTGTTGCTGGCTAGGTGGACTGGCAAGGCTAGCCCCTGGGTGTCTCAGCTTCAGAGTCTCGCCTTGTTCTGGTAGCTCTCGGGGTTCAGCTGGTTCCGTCGGCTAACAAGCCAGCCTCTGGGGTACATGGCTGTTTGTCTCTGCAGCTCTTCCAGTTACAGCTCCTCAGGGTCAAGGTTCTTGTCTCATGCCCAAGAAGAAAGAGGGACACAGTGGGCTGGAAAGTGAGAAAGCAGGATTTATTGAGGACAGAAAAGCTCCCGCCACGGGTGGAGACCTGAAGGGGTTGCCCATCAGGGAGCAGAAAAACCTGGTGCTGATATAGCCCTAAGTCCAAGCTGATTGGCTAGCACTAGCTGTGAGTTGTAGTTGTTCTGATTGGTCAGTATTAAGGACCAATCGGCAGGAGGTATTGGCTTAATTGTGAGCTGATAGGTTGCTTTTCGATCCCATCAGTGAGTACTTAAGCTTTAACTCAAGAGACTCACAGGGAGCTTGTTTACCAACCAGCCTGAGACGCCTACTGTGAATTTGCTACATTGTTATCAGAGGACTCCCCTGTCTGACTAGCCTTTTTCTAGCTATCTCCTGTCTCAATGGTCACACGGCTTATCAGTGATGGAGCTGGAGTTCAAATTGAGTTTACTTGAACTCAAGCTTGTGTACTAATAATCAATGACAGTTTTCCCGATCAATAATAGCAAATAAGTTTATAAATCTATTTAGCTATATAGTAGGTGGCACTGGCAAAAAGATGTAATTTTTACCGTTGTCATCCATTTGAAAGAATAATAGGTACATGCGTAATTATCTACAACTTATAAAAATAAAGAATATTTATACAGAAAAAAAGTCATGCTGATATAATTTAAAGTTGTTGTTCATAATAAAAATATATACCAAATCAAATATTTGAATTATAACCTAGTCCTGTGTCGCAGAACCACGTTGTGGTCAACAACAGATCACATATTGGATGCAAGTCCCATAAGGTCATAAGACCTTTCTTGATTAGATAAGTTTAGATACCAAAATACTTATCATGTCATGATAATTGCCTACTGTATTCAGTATAGTAACATGCTGCATAGGTTTGTAGCCTAGGAGCTACAGGCTTAGAGGTATGGTAGGCTGCACCTCTAGATTTGTGTAAATGCACTCTGTGATGTTCACGAAATGATATAATTACCTAATAATGCATTTCTCAAAACACATTCCAATCACGAAGTGGCATGACTGTACATCATATCCAAATAGAATTTACTTCCAAAGCAGAACATTTAAAAGTAAAGAAAACAATGTATAAATATTATACATCAAACCAAAAAGTATAAATAAATATATTCGCAGAAGTTAGAGAAAACACGTGATTAGATATCAGCCACTTTTATAGCTACGATGTTAAAAGTATAATAAAAATCTATCCTTAACCTAGTAAATATTATTGCTCTAGTGAATTAAGCAAATATATCCCTTCCCTGTTGGAACTGAAGAAACAGACATTAAAACCTGCAGTGAAGAAATTCAGGGAGACATACATGAATAGTATCATCTTATCTGAGCATATCAAGAGAGCTACTTGAAAGCTAAAGAATGCAAAGGGATAAGCTTGATGAAGGGGGGTAAGTGAGCATTCTAGGAGGATGGACTTTGAGGTAGCTGAAACTGTGGCACGTTCAAGGAAGCGAAACGCTTGGTGTGTTTGGAGAGTGAGGAAAGGGGTAGACGAGAGAGGTTTCCAGAAGTCTTAAGACCTACATCTTAAAGATGAGGGAAGGTCATTTGAAGTTTTTAGTCTGGGGATGCTTTCACTCATTCATTATTTTTTCCAGTTATTCAGCAATTATTATTATTAAGTACCTCCAATGGACCAGATTGTTCCTCATATTGAGATATGGCAGGAAACACAACAAAACTGTGTTCCCAATGAGCTTATGTTCTTGTAGAGGAAGATAATCTATAAAGAAATAGCAAGGCGATACCTAAAGTGTGAGGAAGCTATATGTACTATTAAAAAGAGTAAAAGCGGGATAGAACAAAAACTACTTAAACTTAAATATTCATAAAAATCACCCATGGGTCCTCTTAAAATGTACATTCTGGTTTAGTAGATCTAGAATGAAGGTAAGGATTGCCATTTCTGATAGCCTCCTAGGGAATGCTGATGCCGGACTTTTCATCACACTTCGAGTAGCAGAGAGACAGAAAATAAACTGTTTAGGAGAGGACCTTCTGAGGGATTGCGTTTAAATAGATTCATCAGTAGAGATCTCACACTAGATCCCCCAAATAAATGAGAAGATAAATAAACAGTTCTACACTAATAGTTGGAGACATCAATATCATATTTTTTTCAGAGTAAGTGGGCACCATCAGATGATATCACACCTTTAATAATGTGATTCTTAAAACCAGGCAAAAGATCAGTAAGGAAATAGAGACCTTGACCAACACTATGAGCCAATTGAACCTAGCAGATATATACAGACGACTCCACCCAACAAGAGAAGAACACACATTGTTCTTCAGAGCACATGGAACATTTTCCAGAAAAGACCACATGCTATGCTATAAAATATAACACATTTTAAAATAGGGAAATCATAAAAAGAGTGTTTTCTGGTAACAACCAAATTAAGTTAGAAATCAATGACAGAAGAAAATCTCGCAAATATGAGGAAATTAAACAGACATTAAAACAAGCAATGAGTCAAAGAAGAAATCACGTGGGAAATTAAAAAATACCTTGAGATGAAAGAAAATTAAACAGATCAAAATTCATGGGATTCAGTGAAAGCAGTAATTGGAGGGAAATTTATAACTGTGTATGCCTACATTTAAAAAGAGCATTTCAAATGAATAAACTAATTGCAAACTTTAAGAAACTAGCAAAAGGAAAGCAAACGAAACCCCCCAGCTAGCAGAAGAAATGAAATGACAAAGATTAGAATAGAGAGACACCAAATAGAGAATAAAAATAGTCATTAACTTTTATCAGCATCAAAAACAAAAAAGGGCCTGAGCCTGTGGGTTCGAGACCCGACTGGGCAACTTGGCGAGACCTCATCTCTACAAGAAATCAAAAAATCAGCTGGGCGTGGTAGCGCGCGGCTGTAGTTCCAGCTACCTGGAAGGCGGAGGTGGAAGGATCGCCGGAGCCCGGCAGGTCGAGGCTGCGGGGGCCGGGAGAGGCCACTGCGCTCCAGTCTGGGCGACGGAGTGAGACTCCAACTAAAAAAAAATAAAAATAAAAACAATAAAGGTAATTATTAACTCCAAAAGAAAAAAAGATTGAAGTTGTTCTACGAAATAAACAAAGTGACACGATTTGCAGCTGATTATGGAGCTCAAGTGAAGATAATCTGCTTAATCTGCATCATTTCATTCACAGGGAACAGGTATTGTGACAAAATAATTGTAAAGAAAGAAACAATTGTTAAAAACTAATTGACTCTACAGTGAACAATGCTTATAAGTGTGAACTGATTTTTAGTTGTTGAAATGATCACAGACTGAAGGTAAGAGACACGTATTGCTAATAAAAAGAGAGCTAGAAAGACAACATGTACATATGACACTTTAAAAATGTAAAATGACAAGAAAAAGCTTTTCGAAACAGGCGGCAGAATTGGGGAGGGAGCATTTAGGGAAGGGTTGACAAATAGAGATAGTTGTATTATCGGAGAAGAAAGAAACCTGTACGCAATTGAAGGAAAAGGAAATAGAGCATAATAATGTTATCTTAGCCCATTCAGACTCCTATAACAAAATACTATAAACTTGGTTGTTTACAAAAACAGAAGTTGCTGGAGGCTGGAAATTCCAAAATCAAGAGGCCAGCAGATTTGCTGTGGCTGATGGTGCACTTCTTGGCATCTGGAAGAAGAGTGCCTTCTCACTATGTTCTCTAGTGGTGGAGGAGGCCAAGAGTCTCCCTTGGGCCTCTTTAATAAGAACATTCATCCCATTGACGAGGACTCCGCCCCCATGAACTAATCATTTCTCAAACGTCCTGCCCTCCAGTACCAAAATCTGGAGTTTAGGATTTCACCGTATAAACTTTGAGGGGACCTAAACATTCAGACCATAGCACATGTGTAAAAATAAGCAGTTGAAAAGCAAAACTTTAAAAATATAGCGACAAGTTAACTGGAAGGAGGAAAAGAAATGGGGTGATAATGCCAGAGTAAGTTTATACTTCTGTTATTCATTGCAACGAATTGAACTTCAGAAATCAAAAATAAGGGTAAAAGCTTGTGATGTCGAGCTATCAAACTAAAGCCAAATTTAAAATCAAACAAAAGCAGAAATTCTCAGTAGGGATTACTTTTCGAAGCAGAAGGCCTAGGACCGGAGATGTACAGAGCAAGGAGCAACTAATTTGTTATCTTTTTTTCTTTTTTTTTTTTTTTGAGTTGGAGTCTCACTCAGTTGCCCAGACTGGAGCGCAGTGGCCGCTCCTGGCCACCACAGCCTCAACCTGCTGGGCTCTGGTGATCCTTCCATCTCAGCCTTCCAAGTAGCTGGAACTACAGGCGCGTGCTACCACGCCCGGCTAATTTTTGATTGATTGTAGAGATGAGGTTTCACCAAGTTGCCCAGTCAGGTCTCGAACCCACAGGCTCAGGCAATCCACTCACCTCAGCCTCCCAAAACGCGGGAATACAGGCTGAGCCACTGAGCCTGGCTCTAATTTGTTACCTTCCATGCTATTGACTTTCTTTCAAAAAATTAAATGATCTAGCAAATGAAAAAAAATTAAGGATTTTTCTTGTGAGTGAAGGAAGAATGTTTGCTATCTCAAGACAGTGTCCAGATTATTGTTTAAAGCCTCCTAGGAGAACAGGTTGTCAATGACTTCTCAGTGTAGTGGGTAAGTCACCAGACAGTGCCACAAACCGGAAGAACTGTATGTCTCAAAGTCTTAAAGGCTTGTGACTGTAATTAGGAAGTTCAATAATTTCCTTCCCTCAAACAGAAGATAATCAATCAACCAGTGAGCTAGCCATCTTGGAGAAACCATTTCTCACTGCTCTTTCATATTGTTTTTCAAGTCATAATCAATGTGGTACTTTATCAAATGGAACTAAGAAGAGCAAATATTAAAATTAAAAAGACCGTGCAATCATTATTTTCAGACGGCATGATATATACCTGGACAAATGAAAGGAACTAGAATTGATAAATTAGCTTAATAAAACAGTCAAGACTGGTGCAATAACATATCAAATCCAAGAACATTCTTTTATAACAGCTTGTACATATAATAAAAAAGATAGCATCTAAACAAGCAGACATATATGTAAACCAATTTAAAAAAGGACAGTGCCAAACTTTTTGAAACAATTGCCTATATGTACTGTCTCAACTTCTGCATCATTTTTCTCTACTGCCCATTGACATCTAATTCTCTCTTGGATTCAAAATCAAAATGTACATTTCTGTTGTTTTATTATACTTAACCTCTCAGCTGATCACACCTGTCATTTGCAGAAGTCTATTTTTTATTGCTATTAAACCATACCTTCCAATATTTTTCTCCTACTTCCCTGAGCACTTTTCATGTATTTGCTTTCTCCTCTCCATCCAGCCTCTTTAAAATATTTAACTTGATAGGGTTCAGTTCTTTTCCTCATCACTCCACAAACTCACCGCATGGCCTTCCATAGCATCTGCATATAGATGACTGCCAAAGTACTAACTCCAGCCCATATACCACTCTTCTAGGTTCAGAATGATCCCACATGGACATTCCTCACACATCCAAAATGCTGCATTTTCCATGTGGTATTTATAATCTCCCCAACACCAGGTGTCAGTGGATGGCTTCGGCATTTATCTCCTTGTGCAAATCAGGATTATGAGTGTGATTTTTGATTCATAATTCATTATTATAAATAATGTCTCAGTAAATTCTAAATAGTTCCTAAATAAAACATTTCCTTCCGAAAGGTACCTAGAATTTATCGATTCTTATCTTCACATCGACAATTTTGGTGACATCTACCATTATATTTCACATGAATTTTTTGCCCTGAGTGCCAAACGGTTGTGTCTTTTTTCCTCTCTCTCTCTTTTCCCTCGTTTTTTATTTTCTTTAATACTCTTTACACCTGCAACAAGAGCCATTCTTTGATATGTTAATCTTAGTATTGTACCCTTCTTGTTAAAATATTTCAGTGGTTTATTATCTCTTTTTAGAATAAAGTCTAAACTTAAGATAGCTGTTAAAACTGTGTGATCTTCGATTTTTCACTTTAGAAATATTTCTCAATATATCTTTTAAAGTTAACAATTCAGCCACACTGAGTTTCTTTCAATTCCTTGAAACTGTTATGTAATTTTTTCTCCTGGCTATGGGTTTGCTGTTTCCTATGCTTAGAATACTCTTCATTTTATAGTATGCTGTTTTGACAGTCATTGTTACTCATTCTTTAGGTCTCCGTTTAAATTCCGCCTCATTGGCTATCTCAAACTGAATTCGCCTCCTTTCCATGTATTTCTGTAGCCGACCCTACTCTCTCTTATCATCTGTATCATAACCGCATCTCTGCTAGGTTGTAAACTCTGAAACCGGCAAGAGTTGTGTCTACTTTGTTCATTCTTGTCTGTCTAGCTCACCTCAGTCTTGGCACTGATTAAGCACTGAGCCTGACTTCCTGTTTCACAGAGACGGGATTCGTTCAGTTTCTCCAGTTTTTACCTGTGGAATCTTGCTTCTGCAGTTACCCTCTGTCATCTGCTTCTTTCCTCATTCTTCAAAAGTAGATTTTGTTTTGCTTTATGACTCGAGTCAATCATGTGCATCTTTGTTCTGATGTTGCCTTTTCACCTTGTCTTGGGAATGTTTAACTTTCTCCCTTTCTAGTAGACACCATATTTCAGAGAATAAGTGTTCAGATCCTCTCACGAACCACACATATTTGCCATCGAACCTCTACTTTTCTAGAGGTGTTGCCTTCTCCCTTTCCATTCACCAGGAGGGCCTTCAAGAAAGTTTCTAAACTTGCTGTCTCTAATTCTTTACCTCCTGCTCTGTGTTGGAAGATAATAAATTTGCTAAAACAAGCATCCATCACTCTTTCCTGATTAGAAACTATTTTATGACTTTACATTGCCTCCAAGAAAATCAGATATTTTACAGTAGAACATAAATGCCCTCCTGTCTTATTGCTTCCTCATTGTGACCCTCTTGTGCCCTTGATTCCCTAAAGAGGGCAGAATTCCTAATGTCTCTTGAAGCAAAATAAATTCCCAGTTGCTCTGCTCTTTCCTCCTGCTTAGCTCTTGCACTGGGATGAAGAGTGTCCCCTCAAAATTCTGTCAACTTGAACCTCAATATGAAACCTTGCTTAGAAATATAATCATGTTAAGATGAAATCATAGTGGATTAGCGTAGGCCCTAATACAAAAAGTGCCCTTATGAATTGGGAAGAAATTGGACACAGAGACGTACACACAGGGAAGAGGATGCTGGAACACAGAGGAGACTGCTGTGTGAAGGCAGAGATCGAGAGAGATAGAGATTGGAATGATGGCCTTTACAAATCAAGAAGAGCCAAGGATTTCTGGATATTACCAGATGATGAGAGGCAAGGAAGTGCTCTCCTCTAAAGTCGTCTGAGAGGAAGTGGTATCATTGACATCTTGATTTCAGACTTCTAAATTCCAGAAATGTGAGGAAATATGTTTTGTTATTTAGGCCGCCTGGTTTGTGGTAATTTATGTGGCAGCCTTACAAAATTAATACACCCGATAATTCAAAGCAACAGCAGTTTCTAGTTGTTGGTCACACAATTCAAAATCTGACTGGATAACCATGTATACATTCCTGTTTCTAAAAGTTGTTATGCCACTTTCTTCATAATATTTGAGGCTCTCCCTTATTGTGATGGAATCTAAAGCACAGGATGTTAAACAAACTACACTTGGAATTGTCCATAGTCAACCAATCTTAATAACTGGAATTAAAGTAATTGAGAATAACTGTGCTGAGGTCTACTTTTTCTTTGCAAATGAGGCTTCAGATGAAGGTTTTTTTAATCTTCTGTGAAATCGTACGAAATGGAGCACTGAAAAAAATAATTTCCATTGTTGTGTGTGCTTCTCTTTTAGTCACTATTGGCAAGAACTTCGATACATTTCGAGGCATTTATAAGAAAATAGTTAGGCCGTATGTGAAACAATCTCACTAGCAAAGGGAGCCCATATTTGTCAAAGTAAGGCTGACACTTGTTTCAGTTGCTATGGGATCTCAGGGATCTGCTAAGACTCACAAATGCATTTTACTTACATTATCTATTGGGAGGGCCACGTATCCATTTAGCTTTAAGGTCATACTTTCTAATTCATTTGCTTGTGAATGTGCCTGTATCTCTCTTTCGAATAAAAGCATGTGTAGTCTCACTTGCACACACGTGCATGCATGCAAACTCATTTCAGCTCATACATCAAAGAGAACCACCGGGCTAATTATGGCATTGTACCCAAATCTGTGGAGATGATGAGTTACCTTCATGTACTTTCAAAAGAGAAGACACAGTTCTCAGCAATATAAAAATTCTTTGTGGCTGGCTCAATAAAGCATATAAGTGAGATAAAACACAGATTTTTTTTTCCATTTATGATATTTGTACTTCTGAAGGTTAGTGAACTTTTGTGGGGAAAAAATCTCCCAGTGATATTTTGGTTTGAAGACTCAAAGTTAAAAAGCATGAAACTTGGTGAGAACCAGGACACTCTCTGACAGAGCAAAAAGGTCACTATGCGTGCTTCATCTTCTACAGACTTTAGGAAAATCCTGTCAGAAGAAACAGTGCCAGAAGCAACCCTTGATCGGAGCTGTAACTGTAATCATCATAATTGCACTACTAAAACTAATAAAAAATGATATTGGAATTCATTTTTGAAACAGTCATGGTAAAGTACATATTCCTTCCGCGCTGTTAGTCATTAGTCTCTGAAAAAGCATTGTGGGAGTAAATGTCAACTCTCTTTTCATTAGATGGATCTGCTAAGTTCGCAGAAAAAGAAAAAAAAATCCAGACACAGCAATTACAAAGATGGGCAAATGACAGAGAAAACAAGACTGTCTGATGAAGAGATATTTCAGGGAATATGTTATTGTAATGCAAATGCTACATTTTTCTGATGTGTTTGTTGAAAGGAGAAGCTACTTTCCTGCTGTTGTCAATGTAAGGCAAGTATTGTTGGTGTGCTGGATGTCTTGAGCGCCCAAGTTCATTTCCACGTTTTAGCAGACTTTGCCAGGGAACAGGTAATGAATCTGCCACTCTCCCTGGATCCCTGAAGAAGACAATGCTTCAGCTGGTGAGCCGTTCATGTCAGACAGGCATGTCTGTGAGACGATGATGACCTCATAGCTGTCAATGTCTTTCAAACTGCAGACAGATGGCAAGAACAAGCCTGACAACACCAAGATGAAGAATTTTTAAATCAAGGGTAAACAAAATTGTTTCAGTCTGGTTCACAGAGGGATGCACTTTGTCATTGAGCTCTGGTGTCAAAGAACTCCAAACAAGATAAAGTTGGCAAGATAATTTATATGTTACATCTAGTACGCTCAATGACATATTGAAAATTTAACATGCGTTCATATCGAGAACTTCTCCTGACAGTATCATTAGCAGCCATAGGAAGCTTGGCACTGATTCCATCACCTCTATTTCTCCTTTTCCAAAGATGAAGCAAGCTGTTCTTCACATCAAGTTGATTTGCCGGTTTTTCTTTTCCTGAAGAAAGTTCAGTCAGTGAAGTGGCCTGAATTTCTCATCAGAGCAATAAACAGAGAAATGGTGTAGCCTCACAGTACAAGTCCTAAGATGGCTGAAATACTCACCAGCTAATTATCAGGATATGTTTTTAAAAGTATATCGGGACATATTTATCATTATGGATAATTACTTTCCTAGAAGTAAAACTGTATCTTCATTATTTTCTGACCTATTTATATTCTTCTATATTCCACTGTATTTTTTTTTAGTGTGGAAACTCATTCTATTTTCTACAAAGAATGTTACATTTCCATCTGAGTATTTTAAATGATCTATTCACCTTATATAATTTTCAGAAAATGAGATTTCTCCTAGTTCCAGTGTGTCCTTCCTCCCTTTACTTCTTTGGTCTTCTTCTACTAGAGGAGAGATTGATTTCCAGAGCTCTAAACTATCTTTTTCACTAGCTAGCCTCTTTTTGTATTCGATATTGAAGCTCCAGGAAGCTGAACCCAGAAAGCTCTGTGCTTAGTTCAGATTTCCTCATCATCCCCATTGCGCGCTGCTGTCCGACAGTACGTGTGTTGAGCATCAGTGTGGTTTCTTAACCCAACCATCGCTTGACGCTCTCAATTACTTAATTTAGAAAAACGTCAGTACCTTCTCTGTGTCAGGCACATGATAAACTCTTTGGAGGAAAGGCAAGCAAAACGCAGCAACTTCCCGGTGATTCTAATGAGGAAGAAGCTCAGTTGTCTTTCCCCTCCCATGGCAGACTGGCCTGGCTTACACACATCAGCACCTCACGTTTATTTTGCTGGGTATTTTCTCTGGCAGCAGGCTTGTATGCGAGAGAATACAAGCCTGCTGGGAACATCATCTTTCAATCAGCGGCTGGTGAGAGTTAGGATATCAGCAGACCGGCTCCCTTCTCTTTTGTGTGAGATAATTCTGAAGCTTCTGCTCCCCCAATGTCTCCCATGATTCCTCAGTGAGAATACAATCTTATTACTCGAGTGCCAACTTGTTTTATCTCATCCCTTTGATTGACAGGTTTTTTTTTTCACTTTCACACTTCCTGTTTTATTTTGGGATCCTCCAGAAGCAGAGGCTGAGACAAGGATTCAGACACAAGTTATTTATTTTAGAGATGCAAGAAGCATCAGAAAGGAAGTGGGTAAGTGTGCCAAGTGTGCTTTGCTAAGCTGGCCACCGCAGGGGTTGCTTTACTCTGTGGGAAAAGGAAAATCCGTAACTCAGGGTTGTGTTCACCAAGGGAAGGCATCGCCGGGAGTAGACACTGACTCCTGTAAATTATTAATGGAGGGCTTCTGGCTGCGTTTAGTTCCTGGTATTCTTTCCTGCCAATTGCACAAGCGGAGGGGTTTCCATATTAGGGAAAGTCTTTATGTGTGGACGTGCGGTGATTGGGGAATCCCAAAGAGCATGTCAAAAGGAGAAGCCTGGAGGCTGCTGGGTAAGATACAGTGTCCGCTTTTCTTCCCCACTGGCACCAGTGTTGACTGGGATCTTTTCCAACAGCTTACTTGTACTAGGTTTTTAAAATGTTTTTATTTGTAATTATTATGGATATATCATAGGTATACACATTTACCAGGTGAGATGTTTTGATAGAGGCATGTAATACAATGTGTAATAATGTGCAATAATCAAACCGGGATAACTGGGGTATCCGTCCCATCAGGCATTTGTAATTTCTTTTCATTGGAACATTCCAATGCTAGTGATGATGAGGAGAAAAGAGAACACTTGTACACTGTCGGTAGGAAAGAAAATGAGTAGAGACATGATGGATAACAGTACCTCTGGCTAACAGCTTCCTTAGATTTTTCTTCTATAAAAATAAAACTACCATGTGATCCAGCAGTTCCACCGCTGGGTATACAAAAGAAGTCCGTATATCAAAGAGACACCTGCACTCCCTGTTTATTGCTGCACTAGTCACCATATCCAAGACACGGGATCCACCTAAGTGCACTAGATCTTTTTGTCTCAAAGTTCGCTCTTGAAGGATCCCAGACTGAGATTACCGAGTTCAGTTGTGAAGACACATAAGTTATCATAGCATGAAAAATACTCAAATAAATGTATAAGCAGCACACTATAGAGGGAAGATAGGAGAGAGAATCAGGGAAGTTTCTTGGAGAAGACAAAGATTGAGTTAAAAAATCTTAGGACCAGTAAGAGTTAGGCAGATGAAGACAGGGAAAAGAGGGCGGGTGGCGCGAGCTTCAGGTGGCACTGGAGCATCAAGGGTGGGCCGCTGGGAGCTGTCTGGCTCAACTGCAGTGAGTAAGCAACACAGATGCGTAGAGAATCAAAACAATACTAATGGCAACTAAAAATTAGTTCACGCTCTATTATCACATGCATCTTCTTTTTTATTTTCTCTTTATTTTATTTTAAAGATGTGGGGTACAAGTCAGGGTTAGGCACCGAAGTGGTCTACGTCCAGGTGAAGCCTGGGCCTCCCACTGGTCCTCACTTCTCCTGGTTTAGAGCCAGGCACGCTGAGTGATGTTATGGGTCCCCTGCTCCCTCCTTCCCTGCCCGGGCAGCGTCCTGCTACTGCTGATCCCTGTCTGGCAGCGTTGCCATGAATGTCCAGGATATCAAATGCATTTTCAATTCTTAAAATATCGGTGCTAAAAGTGTCTATGGTCTAAACTATTGCTGCAGTCACATAATGCATATGCTTGCTAGGATTCAATCCATCGAGAAGGAAGGAAAATTGACGATCACGTGGCTACACTGCCCATGGAACTTGAATATATTTTTAAACATTTACATATTTTTATTTAACATGAGCTACAATGGACGATTTTTGTGTCTAGTCATGATTTTTACACAAGTATAGATGTATAGAACCACCACAACAGGATTTAAGAAAAGTATAACACCCAAATTTGTTCATGCTACTTATTTGAATTCATAATCTCTATTCACACTTAAACAGTGGCAAATATTGATAGTGGATATAAAGCATTCTGTTTTGGAGAATATTATACAAATGGAATCATGCAGCATATAGCCTTTGTGTCTACTTATTCCATTTAGCATGAACTTTGGAGATCCATCCATGTTGTTACATATGTAAATAATTTGTTTCTTTTCATTACTAAGTAGTATTCCACTGTATGGGTATACCACAAGTTGCTTATTTATTTGCATTTTGAAGTCACTTGATGTTTGTTCCCTAGATTTGGGGGGCTGTGAAAAAAACATCCTACAAGCGTCCAGAGCAGTTTTTTAGAAAACAAAAACATAACTTTGCATCTCTTTAGCACTAGGATTACTGGTTACTATGATAAGCGTATGTCAATTTTGTAAGAAACTGTCCAGGATTTCCATAGCAGTCGTAACCTTTTGCATTCCCACCAGCAATCTATGAGTGGTCCAGGCATTCCACGTGTTTTCCAGCACTCAGCATTGTGTCTGTTTTTTACATTAGTCATTCTAATCATTTTATAATGATATCTCATTGTGGTGCTGGTAATTACGTTTCTTAAGACACTGTATGTCTTTGTTTGGCATACCAAAGATAAGAAGATAAAATATTTTTCTACGTTTTAATTGGGTTGTTTCATTTTCCCACACCTTTATAAAGAAATAATTGACAATTAGATGTTGTATATATCCAAGGCATACCCGTGCTGATTTATGCACGCTTTGTAAAATAATTATCGCACTCATATTAACAATCATCACCACACAGAGAGTCACCATCGTTACACGTGTGCGCCTACATGTGAGGTGAGGAAAATTAAGGTCTGCTTTCTGAGCCAATTTCAAGTAGACAATATGCAAATGCTAACTATAGTCATCATGCTGTGCGTTGGCTCCCCAGAATTTATTAATCTCACAAGAGACAATTTGTACCCTTGGATCAACATCTTCCCATTCTCACCACCGCCCGCCACTGGCAACCACCATTCTTCTCTCTGATTCTACATGTTCGACTTTTTAGATTCCACAAGCTAAGTAAAATCCTACAGTGCCTGTTTTTCTATGTCTGGCTTACTTCAGGCAAAGTACGACGTCCCCCCACTTTATCCATGTTGTTTCAGACGGCAGAATTTCTTTCTGTCACCGAATACTGTTTCATGGTTCCATATATCGACCCACATTTCTTTCTTCATTCAACCATCAACAGACACTTAGATTGTTTCCAGATCTTGGCTATTGCGAATAAGGCTTCAGTGCAATGTGAGGGTGCCAATATCTCTTTCAGACACAGACTTCATTTCCTCTGGCTATATACGCAGAAGTGAGGCTGCTTGATCATATAATAATTCTATTTCTATTTTTTTGAAGAATCCCCCAAATAGTTTTCCACAACGGCTATGCCAATTTACATTCCCACCAACTATGTACAATGTTTCTCTTTCTCCACAGCCTCACCAACACGTGTTACTTTTCATATTTTTTAATAATATTTATCCTAGCAGGCGTAAGATCTTATATATATATAAATTTATATATATATACTTCTTTTTTGCATTTTCCTGATTATGAGTGACATTGTGCACCTTCCATATATCTGTTGGCCATTTGTATGTCTTGTTTGGATAAATGTCTGTTCAAGGTCTTTGCCCATATTTTAAGTCAGGTTATTTTGGGTTTTGCTATTTATTTGTATGAGTTTCTTATATATTTTGGGTATTAATCTTTTAACAGATTTGTGGTTTGCAGATTGCTTTTTCCATTCTGTGGTTTCATTTTGGTGATTGTTTTCTTTGTGGTGCAAAAGCTTTTTTAGTTTGATGTAGCCCCACTTGTTTATTTTTGCTTTTGTTACCTGTGATGTTGATGTAATATTTAAAAAATCATCACCAAAATAATACCACGTAGTTTTTTCTTATGTGTTCTTTTAAAACTTTTAAGGTTTCAAGTTTATATTTAGGTCTTAATCCATTATATAATTTCTGTACTTGATGTAAAATTAGGATCCAATTTCATGATCTTGTATTTGGATATCTAGTTTTTCCAACACTGTTCATTGACAAGAATATGCTTTTTCCATTGTGTATTCTTAGTGTCCCTGTAAAAGATTAATGGCTATATATATTCATGGGTTTATTTCTGAGTTCTCTATAGATGCAGAAAAGTCATTTGACAAAATTTGACATCCTTTCATGACAAAAACTCTCTGAAAAGTGTATGTAGAAGAAATGCACTTCAACACAATAATGACCAATTTTCGCAAACCCACAGCTAACATCATATGGAAGAGACAAAAGCTGAAAACTTTTCCTCTAATGTTAGGAACAAGACACAAATACAGTATCCACTCTCACCATCTCTATTCGGCATAGTACTGGAAGTCCTACCCAGAGCAGTTAGGTAACAAAACAAATAATAAATTTTAAAAGACATTCAAATTGGAAAGAAAGAAGTTAAATTTTATCTCTGTGTACAGATGATATGATCTTAAATATATAAAATACTAAAGACTCCAAGAAAAAGCTGCTAGAACTAATAAATGAATTGAGAAAGGTTACAGGATAAAAAATTAACATAGAAAATCTAGTAGTATTTTTATACGCTAAACAATTAGCTGTTTTAAAAAGAAGTTGAGAAAACAATGGAACTCACAAAAGCATCAAAAAATTTTCAGAATATATGTAATCAAGGAGGTGAAAGATCTGCAATTATTGTCTTGATGTGATAAATCAAATAAAACACAAATAAAAGGAAAGATATTTCATGTTTATAGACTGGAAGAGCCAGTATTGTTAAAATGTCCTTACTATCCAAACTAGGGATTCAATATAATTCCTATTAAAATTCCAGTGACATATTTCAGAGAAATAGAAAATACAATCCTAAAATTAAAATGGAACCACAAAAAACCTCAGATAGTCAAAGTGATCTTGAGAAAGAACAAAGGTGAAGGCATGATACTCTGTAATTTCAAAATATATTGCAAAGCTATAGAAATCAAAACAGTGTGGTGCTGGCATCAGAAGAGACGCATAGACCAATGGATTATTTCTTTTCTTGATAATTGACTTTTGAGAGCTCTTTATACATTTTAGACAAAGGTTCATTGTGCATGTGGCTTGAAAATATGTTATTTCAGTCTTTAGTTTGTCTCTTATTTGTCCTAAGAGTGCCTTGTTTTCAAGGAAACTCACTCCAATCAGGAACTCTCAAACAGTGGTAGCTAGTACACTGATACTGATTAGTGGGGGAATCCTGTACTATACGCGGTCCACCTCCAAAAAATAATTCTTGTCTTTTTGAGGGGGGATCCCTCTTCATATGCCGGCCACCCACAAGCCTTTGGTTGAACTCATGTTTCAATTTCTGTATTAGTTAGGCCAAGGAATAATAGCTTTTACATAAGAACAAATAAATAATCAAAGATCTCTATGACTTAATGCAGCATGCATTTCTTGATCAAAATCTAATGCAGTTATTCTTGGTGGCATGATTCTATGAGAAGCTTTTCTTTTATTAAATACTCCAGGATACAAACTTTCAACTTAAGATGCTTCCATAAAGACTTCTATCATAATGGTCTGAATCCATCCGAATATAAGGAAGAAGCAAGGTGAAGGAGACTTTGAGATACTTTAAGGCAAATCTGGAATTGATGTACGTCTATCTGTAAAAAATAATCACTTGGCCATACATCGAATCAAAATGGATGATGTTTGCTCTTCCAGTTCTCCCAGGAGGAAATAAATGGTTTGTTGAACACTTCAAATGGTTATGCTGCAGTGGTTACACTATAATTTTTGGTGACATAGTTATACATAAAATATATTACAATTTCTTGTACACACCATTCACAGGTAGGTCATATTGATATGTTTATGCTTTTTTTCTCCTTTGGAATTAACGATTATGTCTTTGCTTTGTATATCCCTTTCATTAACTCATTTACAACTTCTCTAAAGTTAATATGTCCTCTCTAAATAATTAAGCATATTACATATTCTACAGATTTTAACATCTTGACGTGATCTTGCCTATATAAACTTTCTCACTCTGATGTTGACTTTTGACTTCCTTTATCTGATATAGAATTGTCATTTTGGGGTCCTTCTTGATTTAGATCAGTATTGTGTCTTTTCCTGTCCTCTTGGGTTTTTTGTTTTGCTTTTTTGTCTTCTGTTGCTAACTGTTGCTGTTATTTTGTCCTTTTACTGTGTTTACTTGAGTTTGAGGGCAGAGATGAATACATATGTTCAGTTAGCAATCTTAAAACACACACTACATCATCTCTGTCTCCTAAAATTTCTTCACCTTTCACTTAGACATACTGAATTCCTTGTAGTTCCAAGAAAGATCATGTTATGTCATTCTTTCCTGACATTTACAATATGGATCCCTCTGGCAAAATAAATCTTTAAATATTTGAAAATTGGAATGTAATTATTTGTTGAGTCCCTCTTCTATTTTCTATTAGTAATCATGAAATGAGATAATGAATATTAATGACTACAAAAGAAAGAAAACAAAACAAAATAGTAAAATTTCCTTACATGATCCTTACATGCTAGTAAAAAGAGACAAAGTAAACATGCAACACAACAATCATATGATGAAAATAAACTGATTAATAATTTTAATTACATTAATGTACATTTTTAAATAGAAAATATGTTTATATGTTGGTCTCTTGATAAATTAATAACATTGCAGTTCCTTTTTAAAATTTTAATTTCTACAAATTTGCCAACAATTTAACCAAAATGTATCTTCTTTGTTAATAATGCAATAAACTAAGCACACTTCTCTTTGTATCTACTCGCAAATGCTACTAAAAAAAACCTGGATAGAATGTATAATGCATAAAGCATGATAGGTGAATAAGAAGGAATACCACTCTCATAAACAGGTTACTAATTTCTTAACTTTCAGTTAATCAAAATGACTTCATCATAGGTAGTCCTGACCTAATAAGTAAGCCTTTAAAAGAAATGTCAGAGAGACATTCTTCAGCTGACCTTAAAGATGCTGCATTCATGAGGTCTGTGGCTGAAAGGAAACTGACTTTGGCAAGAATTATTTGAGCTTGGAATAAGAGCCCAAAACCCAAATGAGATTACAGCCTAGGTGACACCTTGATTTCATTCTTGTGAGACTCTGAGCAGAGAACTCAATTATTCTACGTCCATTCTTCTGATTCCTCTTCCCAGAAAAACTTGAAGGTACTAAATGAATGTTTTTTTAAGCCACTAGGTTGATGGTAATTTGTTATACAGCAATAGGAAACGACCACACCTCAATTCCTAAACCAAATAAAGTTAATATAATAAGAGTAAAACTACAGGCCTATTTCCATAGATGTAGACACAAAACCCTGGACAATATTAGAAAGTGAAAGACACCTAAAAAAAATGTTAAAATTCTGAAAATGAAAGAATCATTTAGGGAAGTACAAAAGGCAGTGGAAAGTTTTAACAGTAGAGTAGAGCAAGTAGAATAAGGAATCTCAGAACTTGAAGATCAAGGTTTCTGAATTAACCTAATCAGACAACAATAAAGAAAAGATAATCAAGAGAAGGGAGGAAAGACTCCTGGAAATGTTTTAATAACAAGAAGCCAAAAGTACCTATAGAAGATTCACTGTAAAAAGGCCATACTCAAGGCATGTAATCATCCAGCTATGCAAAGAGAATGTGGAAAAAAGAATTTTAAGAACAATAAGACAAAAGCATCAAATAACTTGCAAAGTTAAACCTATCAGTTTAACAGCAGCCTTCTAAGAAGAAACCCTACAAGCCAGAAGGGAATGGGTCCCATCTTCAATCTTCTCAACCCAAATTGCATTCAGCCAAGGATTTTTTATCCCCTCCCCCAAATAAGATTCATAAATGAAGGGGAAATGAAGTCTTTCCCAGACAAGCAAACTCTGAGGGACTTTGTCACCACCAAACCAGCTCTACTATAAATACTCAAAGGTTGAAACAAAAGGTTGGAATACACCAGTGCAAATGCTAGAAACATAAAGCTCATAGATCGTATGGAACACCAACACATTAGAAAAAAATCAATCAATCAATCAACCAGATAACAATCAGTATGATGAAGAGAATAACACTTTATATGCCATTATTAACTCTGAATGCAAATGGTCTCAATGCTCCACTGGAAGGGTATAGTCTGGCAGAATGGATTTAAAAAAAAACAAAAACACATACATAACCCAAATATCAGTTGCACTCAACTCACAAAGAATCTTATAGACTCAAGGTAAAGGGGTGGGGAAAAAAATAGTCCTTAAAAATGGAAATGAAAAAAAAAGCGGGAATAGACAGTCTCAAATCAGATAAGACAAACTTTAATAACAGTAAAAAAAGACAAAGATGATAATTATATAACACTAAAGTAACCAATCTAATGAGAAGACATAACAATTTTAAATATGTATGTGTCTAACACTAGAGCCCCTAGCTTTATAAAACAAATTCTACTACACCTAAAAAATAAATAAAAATAGACATCAATGCAATAATAGTGAATTCATAGGAAACCAAATTCATATGGAACCAAAAAAAGAGCCAGAATAGTCAAAGTAATCGTAAACAAAAAGAACAAAGCAGAAGACATCACATTATTTCACTTAAAGTTATACTACAAGGCTGTAGTAACCTAAACAGTATGGTATTGGTATAAGAGCAGATACGTGGACCAAAGAAACAGAATACAGAAAACAGAAATAAACCCAAATACCTACAACCAATCGATCTTTGACAAACCAGACCAGAACATACACGGGGGAAAGGACACCCTTTGGTGCTGGGAAAATTGGATAGCTACATGCAGAAAAATGAAACTTGATCCCTCTCCACCTCCTTATACAAAAATTAACTCAATATGGATTAAAGACTTAACCGCCAAACCTAAAACCATAAAAATCCTAAAAGAAAACCTAGGAAAAACTCTTATGGACTTTGACCTAAAATTTATGGCTAAAGTCCCAAAAACAAATGCAGCAAAACCAGAAATAAATAAATGAGACGAATTCAGCTAAAACATTTCTGCACAGCAAAATAAATAATCAAGAGAGCAAATAGGCAACCTACAGAATGGGAGAAGATATGTGCAAACTATATATCGAAGGACTATTATCCAGAATCTACAAAGAATTCAAATCAGCAAGAAAAAAACAACCCTATTAAAAAGTGGGTAAACAACAGGGACAGACAGCTTTCAAAAGAAGGTATACAAATGACCAACAAACATGAAAAAAGTGCTCAATATCACTCATCTTTGGGGAAATGCAAATGAAAACCATAGTAAAATAACACCTTATACCGTCAGAATGGCCATTATCAAAAACCAATAGATGCTGGCATGGGTGCTGAGAAAAGGGAACAATTATACACTGGTAGTGGGAGTGCAAATTAGAACAACCTCTACAGAAAGTGGTATGGATATTTCTCAAACTACAAATCGATCTACCATTCGATCCAGCGATCCCATCACTATGCATCTACCCAAAGGAACAGAGATTGTGTTGCAACGGAGGCACCTGCACCCGCATGTGGATCACAGCACAACTCACAATTGGCAAGATGTGGACTCAACCTAGATGCCCATCAACCAATCGCTGGATAATGAAATGTGGTATATATACACCATGGAATATTAGATACTATTCAGCTATCAAACAGAATAAAATAACGCCTTACAGCAGCTTGGATGGAACTGGAGAACACATTCTGAAGGAACCAACTCAGGAACAGAAAACCACACGACACATGTCCTCACAAGTGGGAGCTAAATTAAGGAGATGCAGAAACAGAGAATGGTATAACGAACAGTGTAGACTCAGCAGGCAGCAGAAGGCAAGGAGTGATGGAACAAAACATCACCTACCGGGTCCAAGGGCACAGGTTGGTGCGGTGTGTACTTTTCAAGCCCAAGCCAAAACTGTTTGTATCCCCCAAGGCTGTTGAAATTTTAAAAAATAACAAAAGTAGAATGTGCAATTCAGGGCACACATAAAAACCCAGGAGGTCTCTAGTATCCCTGGGAAACCAAAGAGATTATTAGGGACTACAGAGAAAAAAGAAAGTTACCGGTGTCAAGGGTGTCTTTTGGGAGCTAGCAGACTGATCAGTGAAAGGCAGCAGTTGCTAGGTAAAACTTGCCATCTTCGTTAGAGCAGGCAGTTTTATTGGATTCGGTCTGTGAGATGGTGTGTCAGGCAAATGTTTTTGCATGAGCAGCTAGCTGTCTTTGTGCGGCTAGCTGTCCTTGTGTGACTCGTGTGGTAAGCAGTGATTTGGAACTCTTTTTCTGAGACAGTTTCTGTTATCAGGCGAATTGTGCATGAAAGCTGTCCCTTCATGGCCTTCCCTGGCTCCATTTTGCCAGGGTTTGATGCAAGCGATTCTATTTTTCATCTGACAACTTTCACAAGATGTTTCCATATATATGAATATATTGGCTCAGATAATTGTGGAGACTGGAAGGTCGAAAACTTGCAGTGTTTACTGGCAGACTTAGGACCCAGGAGGGTCGGTGATCTAGTTACCTTCTTCAGGCAGTCTGCTGGAAAATTCCCTCTTGCTTGTGAGGCTGGTCTTTTTGTTCTCTTCAGGGCTTCAACCGACTGGATGAGGTCCACGTCCATTACGGAGGGCAACTTGATCACGCAAGTTTTTACCACTTTAGATGTTAATCTTACTAAAAGCACACTCCAAGCTGACACATAAAATTAACCATCAAACTTTCCTTTTTTTCCCCTGTCTTCCTTCCATGAAGGAAGTGTGTTCGATGGGTCTGTTTGCTTCTCAGCTGAAGGATCTGTAGGGGAAGAGGCAGAAGTTGGAAGAGGAGGAGGAGGCATGATTGATCCAGGAGTCTGCCTGAACTGCATACAGAGTGCAGATGCAGATAATAATTTTGATGAGAAAAAGAGAAATTTCATCTGCTGAGAAAAGAGAAATCCTGCACGCTCCCTGTCTCCACTGTTTTTCACTCTCACTGCTCCACTCCCAGCATGGCTGCAAATATACCATGTTCAATGTTGAAAATGTCGCAGTTCTGTTCTTGGGCTGCACCACCTATCTCTTTTCCATTCATTCCCTCCAAATCATCAGCAGGACTGCCAATCCCTTGTTCCTCAAAGACCTTCAGTCATGAGATTCAAGAGTTAAACAATTTTATTTATTTAATATTTACTTATTTATTTATTTTGGCTGGAAAGTGAGGAAGCGGGACAGAGAGGCTCTCACAGTGGGAGGGGACCCAAAGGGGTTGCCCCAAATAAACAATTTTTAAAAGGCTGCCTTCTTTATAAAACCCCGTCTCAGTATTTGCTAATTCAGCACTCTTTTTTATTTTCTCTCCCCCTAAACTGTCTTCTAAGTATTGTTGGAGAGTTGGAGATATATATATATATATATATATTTTTTTTTTTTTTTTAATTGTGTCAACTGAATTTAGTATGGACGCATGCTTGTTAACTTCTTCCAGGGTCTTACTGAATATCAGAAAACTGTTTGTGTCTTGTTGATTTGCCCGTTGCAAATTTCTGGGACCTAAGGTGATTTCAGCACTCAACTTTGTTTTCACATGCTTTTCTTTTTTCTTACACAAACTTTAACTTAATGCCAGTTTCATGAAATTACACTAATATTGCCCATATTCTTCTTGTGCCAGAGTTAGTAATCTTTCCTCTGCCTCTATGCTCCTCTGTCTCTACAGGATTTTGTTTACTACATCCTTCTTGAAATAATTTTACCTCTTGGTTTTATTACTCATTTTTATTTTCTCTTCAACTTCAAAGAGTAATCAAAATATCCTTTAAAGTTGGGTTTGTTTTCTCAAAGTCTGCATTTTTAAAGATATTTTTCTTTTGTACTTTTAGTTACACATGAAAATTTTGAAAAAAATGTTAGTGGTTTTTTTTATTTTAGCCAACATCTATCCAGGCTTTAGAAGGGGACATCTTCCAAAAGATGGTATTTTATCTAGCTAGCTCAGGATATTTTAAGCCATTTGGAAACAATATTATAACAAGCATTACTCAGTAAAAGTTAAAGGACTATAGTGCTTTGACGCAAAATGAAGGAAATATAACTAGTTCATCACCTAAGAAGACAGAAGTTGACACAGCTAGAACTAGCAAGTAGAATTACATGTATGTAGCTGGGGCTGAAATTAAGGGACTTGTAAACCACAGGTAGTGCTATTATTAGTATCCACCAAAATAAAAGCATTTTATATAATTGAGGCTCTCTCTAACATAAGCAACAAGGAGACTGACTATAATAATTATCATAAATAATCGCTATACATAAAAAAGTGTATGATAAGAAAGAGAATAATAGACTTAGTTTAAATCACAAAGTAAGGATAAATTAAAATTTGCTCTTTTCTGTAAAGGTCATTAAATACTGAGAGGAATTAATGAGGAAATTTAAAAAGCAAGGTTTTATTACTTCAGTCTTTTTCATAGCAGGACTGGTACCAGTCTGTGTGATATAAATATGGGGTAAAGGATTAGCACTAAGCAGGTTTTTGAGAAATTTGTAATGCTATATGCCAAGAGTTAGGAGAATTACAATGAGTTTATAAACACAAGGGTTAGCATGCACCAAGAAAATAAAACACTGGAGTAGATATTAGAACATTACTAAAAGGAAGCATTGTTTTCTTCCTTTTTAATTTTTTATGTGTATAGGAAATACATGAAAACTGTTATGCAGATATTTGGAATAGACACTTGCAAACTTCAAAAAATACCTCGCAACCACAATTCTCTGGTTAAATCCTTTAGTTCCTTTAATGGTAAGATCATGGCATTAGAAGGCAAGTGCTTTAGTTAAATTTAATTTTAAAATTTTTTTCTTAGATTATAACTAATAATATAATTGAAGAAGCAGTGTGTGTGTTTGAGAGAGAGAGAGAGTGATTTGGAGCATGGAATGTTATTATTAATTTCTTATTTTTACTTATATTTGTTAATACTTGTCACTATTTTTCATCTAGTAGGAAGTATGCAGAAAGAAAAATTCACTTATCAATCTTTGAGTGACAGTTTGAAAGAGAATCACATCATTGGCCTAGAGGTGGAAACTCTGTCTCCTGGTAGCGCAAACCTTTGATCTATCCAACACACTAACAATGTTACTTTTGACAGAGATCTAATGAATTTTAAGCCTGGTCTCCTAAACCATTTATAGCTATAAGCAATCCTCATAGGCAGCCGTATTCTCTATTTATGAATCCTTTGAGGGCAGATTTCTCCCTATACCTGCATTTGATCAGCATGGCCAAAAAACTGAATATCAATTTCTTTCAAAAATGTTGTCCTCAGACACATGCAGCCATATTCAATGAAGTGTTTGCTAGAAAAAGTAAAACTTATTCATAACCAATTGCCCCTTTGGTACCAAGCAAATTCATTTGAGACTGCAGTGATGGACATTTGTAGAAAGAGGTAGAAAATGTATTGGCTGAATACTTTAAAATTTAGCCTGAGTAAACTTTCTTAGAGAATAAAAAGTGCTGGGCTTCTAAGTAAAACAGTGTTCTGAATACATTTTGGAAACTTTCACAAGAAGGAAAACATACCAATCTTAAAAGTGCCTTCTTTGATTTTTGCCATTCCCAGAATCCAGTAACTTGGACAGTAAAAAGCGTGCTTTGTTCTTGATCCAATGTTCTTGATCGCGAAATAATAGTTCGATGCAATCCAGTCCAAGGAGGGGCAGGAAAATCAGAATGGCTTTCAACAGTCAGTGCTGTACTTTTATCATTGGTGGTTTCATTTAATCACTGCATGCTTACCGAAGCTTGTGGCAGAGAAAAAGATCCATGGCCCAACTGGAAAACAAACTACATCCTGGGCGAGAATTACGATGAGAATGAACATAATAATCTCATTATTTCTAACCTTAGGGATATAGTTTTAGTCTAAAGGGTGTACCTTCAAATATTGTGCCTGAAATGTAAGGGATGACCTTCAACACTTTCCTTCCACCAAAATTGCTATTTTAATTATTTATGCTAATGACTATTGAAAGGCCCACTAAATAGTGACCACATGTAAAACTGCCCTAGAGTTCAAGAACTAGAACAAATTGTCACTTAAAAAGGATTTTGAAAAACAGGAAAGCATTTTTTAAAAAGTTAATGAAAAAATGATTGGATTATAAGGAAGCAAAATTCTAAAATTTTCAAAGATGCTATACTAAAATATATGTACCAATTTACCTCTACCAGTAATTATTGTAGATTTTTCATGATTTTTTAGTTTCTTATATGTGTATGAAAATACGCTATGAACTATTTTTGGTATCACAACAAAAAGTAACGAATCATTCACAACATTTAAGTATCTGTACTGCTCTATTTGTGCATTTATGCCATTCTAATAACATGCCTACCACGGCACAAGGCACAACACAGAATAAAATTTCTCCTTTGCCGTAAATAACTGTGATAATGGTTAATTTTATGTGTCACTTGGCTAGGTTATAGTGGCCAGTTGTTTGCTCAAATGGCAGTATATACGCTGCTGTGATGGTATTTTTTTTTAAATGTAATTAACATTTGAATCAGTAGACTTTGAGTAGAAAAGTTGATTCTTTTCATCCAATCAGATGAAAGCCTTAAAACAAAAGACTGAGACCCCACAAACAAGAAGAAATTCTGCCTCTAGGCTTATTTAGAATTTAAGAGCACACCATCAATTCTTCTTTGGGTCTCCAGCCTGCAGGCCTACCGTAAAGATTTTGGAATTACCAACATCCAAAAATCACATGAGATGATTACTCAAAATCTCTCTCTCTCTCTCTCTCTCTCTCCTCTTCTCTCTCTCTCTCTCTCTCTCTCTCTCTCTCTCTCTCT
>NW_007248112.1:102927-112104 GCF_000164805.1 Carlito syrichta
TCCACACACACACACACACACACACACACACACACACACACACACACACAAGCACATGCTTTTTTGATTCTGTTTCTCTGGAGAACTCTAACACAGGAGCTTATTCATTTCTTAATAGTCTTTGTGAGCCTTCTAAAATTATCTCTTTTATTCCTATTCCTAATATAATAGTCACTTACTTGGTTTTATATGTTTATTAATATTCAAAAGTCAGAGCTTTCAGGATGTGACATTTCTGGAGAGCTTATCTTTACTCATTTATTTAAGAATTATTTGCTGAACGTGAACTAAAAGTTCTTTGGCAGCAAAAGATACAGAGGCGAAGAAGACAAAGTTTCTGTTCTCAAAGAATTTCCATTCTTATAAAGACCATTCAGGAACCTCTGAAAAGTCACTAAATTTTAACTATTTATGTTAAATGTTATCTAATGTTGCTTATACCAAAGTGTCTAAATAAAAGTGAGATGCTTCTAGTGGAAGCAGATCTAGTTCATGACAGTCATTAGTGATTTTAAAATTTTCATCTAATATTTGACATATGTATGGAACTGTGATTTTATAAGAATTGCTTGATTAGCTCATTTTTTCTCATTTATATATTTGTGTGTGTGTGTGTGTGTGTCTTATGTCTAAGAAGCATTTAACAAAGCTTGAAAAGAGGCCGAGTCAGTGTAATTGCAGTTTATATAGTTAGTAGGATAAAACTAAAAAAAAAAAAAATACAGATACCAGTTTTTCCTCAGTAAAATTTAAATTTGGACTCTAATTTTTCACATGAAATTACTTATGTTGAGTGGTTTTATAAAATGGTTGCATTTCCAATTCACATTCTGGCTCTTAACTATAGCTACTGGTTTTCATTAAGTACTTTATGATTTCTCACTAGGACTATACTACTAGCCTTAGAGTAGATTCCTTTCACCTCCAGGCTCTGCCATTCTAAATCAGCCTATTCACCTATATAAATATGTAATTTCTTTATTCAAAAATGTTCAGTAATTTTACATCTCAAACAGAACAAATCTCAGACGTCTGCACTCCCAATCTCAGCCCCTGAAAACATTCACATCTAACTCTCCAATCCCAGATCTACTTCATTTGATGTCGCTCTTGCTCTCATGTCTGTGCACTGTATACATAACTTACTTCCAGAGTTCTGTATATATTTATATTAAATTGTCACTTGAATATTTGTTTATATATATATCTATATAGGTTAAAACTTCTCTCTTGAAAATGGCTACTACTCAAAATTCAATATAACCTTCAAGATGTGGCTTGAATGGGAGTATTCTAAAAATTGCTCAAATTGAAAGTCTTTTTCAGGTCTCTAAATTAGCCTTTTCTTTTTATATTCACAAAGCATTATTATTTTTATTTATTTATTTTCAGAAAGTAGGGCTTATTAAGAGGACAGAGAAGCTCCCACAGTGGGAGGGAACCCGAAGGGGTTGCCCCATTAAGCATTATTAAGGCTTCTATCAGTCTTCCTGTATCGGAATTACTTATGTCCTTGTCTTTGTTCTCAACTACAAAAAATAGTTTCATTTATTTTGTAGTTTTTCCAACTCATCATAGAAGATTTTTTTTGATAATTATTTATGAAGTTTCTTGCATAAAAACTATCAAGAAAAATAAGACAACTTTAAGGGTCAGAATAACCACATCTGTAGGGCTGAGTAGCAAAATTTTCAAAGAAAACATCTGAAATTCCCATTCCTCTCAATAAACAGGTGCAAGATGGAAATATATTCTGAGGTTTGATGCTGCATGACTAAAACCAACTTTTAGTGGTGGAAAGTATCCTTGCATCAATGTTCTTTAAAGTCTAGTTATTTCTTAGGCCCTAAAGTTGAGAGGCAAAAAATACAGTCAAAGCTTAGATGTAAAATAAAGGCACAACTTAATTTCTGCTAACTTTAGAAGTAAAATCTAAATAAGATATCAAAAAGAATGGGACTGGGGTGGGTAGGATGCAAATAAATCCAGTGATATTTAGAGAAAGGTGCTTGTTTCATGAAAATAATCTCTGATAAGAATTGTGTTGATGAGACGGCATCAACGAGATGGCAACAGCAGACACGCAAGCCTTCCACCCCTCGATGACAAAGATAGTTATCCACCACCAACAATAGCTTTGCGAATGTTTCAGTGTCCATGTCAGAACACACAGCATCTTGATGGAGCAGAATAAATAAGCAAATAAATAACTTCACAGAAGGCATTTCTAGGGAGATGGGACATTCTAAGATGTCTGGAAATTGCCAGGAGTAAAGAAGCATGAAGGATATTAGAACCCGCCACAGGGTGGATGCCACATGATGTCCGGGGACACTGACAACTTTTGGTACTGAGATAAACAGTAGCAATTCCTGTTCCGTAACCCCTGGATAGGGAGACGTTGCTGCTACTCCTTATCCTTCCCCCCCAAAAAAGTTGCTATTGTGCTGCCCTGGGTCTGGAACTGCTACCCACCCCCACACACGGTGCCTGTCTTTGACCCTGCTGCCATCATCACTCCACGTGTACCCACACACGAAATCCTGCTGATTTAGTCACTCTTGGTTTGACTGTGTTCCAGGCTTGGTCTTTAAGACCCCATCGGGTGCACCAGCTCTTCAAACATCAGAACCACCACAGTTATGTGTTAGTCCCGCCCTGGACCAGAACCCTGGCCACCCTGTGTGTGTCCTCGCTACAGACTCCTTGAGTGTCCATTGCTCTGATACCTGAGCCACCGGCACCATGAGCGAGTCCACTCCCTGGATTCCGGAGTTGCTATAGCTACTCCTGTTCCCATGCTGCGGACCCTGACTCTGACTCAGCCGTGCTCGCCTCTGCTTCAGGCAACTGAAGCCATCATTGCTCAGGCTAGTCTGAATCCTGGGTTTCAGAAACGCTGTAGCTCTGCACAGGCCTGGACTCCTGACACGAAATCCCTGGCTGCCTCAAAAGCACCTACGCCTTGTGCACCATTACCAGTGGAGAGCCTGTGTTTGAGGCACTGATGCAACCACACCCCAAACCCAAAGCCTGGATCCATTCATGTCTGTCTCTGCTGCAGGCTAGGCTCTGTGGCCATACCACTAAGGCTGCATATCAGACACCATGGCCATGGCCAATGAAAACAAGTTTTTAAGCCAACCCCAACCCCAAGAGAGATGCCCTAGGCCTTGATTTCTTGGGAGAAAAAGAGATGGGAGGCCAGGCACAGTGGCTCTGCCTGTCATCCCAACACTCTGGGAGGCCGAGGCAAGAGGACTGCCTGAGCCCGGGATTTGAGACCAGCCTGGGCAACTTGGTGAGATCTTGTCTCTACCATAAACCACAAAAACTAGCCAGGCATGGTGGCATGCCTCTGTAGTTCCAGCTACTTGGAAGGCTGAGGCAGAAGGATCACCAAAGCCCAGCAGATTGAGGTTGCAGTGGCCATGAGTGCAACACTGCACTCCGACCAGGATGACAGAGAAAAACTCCAACTCAAAAGAAAAAAGAAAAAGAAGCCTGGCTCAGTGGCTCAGCCTGTAATCCCGCACCTTTGGGAGGCTGAGATGAGTGGATTACCTGAGCCCGTGAGTTCGAGACCCACCTGGGCAACGAGGCCTCCTCTCTACAATAAATCAAAAAATCAGCCGGGCATGGCAGCACATGCCTGTAATTCCGGTTACTTGGAAGGCTGAGGCGGAAGGATCGCCGGAGCCCAGCAGGTCGAGGCTGCGGTGGCCAGGAGCAGCCACTGCACTCCAGTCTGGGTGACAGAGTGAGACTCCAACTCAAAAACAAAAAAAAAAAGAAAAGAAAAAGAGATTGGAACAGCTCAAAATGGATAAAGAACTTAGAATGTGAAACTTCAGACTGTAAGAGCCTTAGAAGAAAACTTAGGGAATACTCTCATGAACAAAGGCCTGGTCAATGAATTCATGGCCATGTCCTTAAAAGCAAATGCAGCAAAATCTAAAATTGACAGATAGGATTTTATCAAGCTAAAATGTTTTGCACAACTAAAGAAACCATCAAGAGAGTAAAGAGATAACTCACAGAATTGGAAAAATATTTTCAAGCTATGCATATGACAAAGACCTAACATCCAGGATCTATAAGGAGCTCAAACAAATTGACAGGAATAAAACAAACAAAAAAAAACATTAAAAAGTGGGCAAGGACATGAACAGGCAATTCTCAAAGGAAAGCATGAAAGGAACCAACAAACATGAAGAAATGCTCAGCTTTACTGACGATCAGAGAAATGCAAATCAAAACTACAGTGAGATACCACCTCACACTTGTCAGGATGGCTATCATTAAAAAAGAAAAAAAACAACAGGTGTTAGTGAGGATGCAGAGAAAAAACAACGCTTCTACACTGTTGATAGGAATAAGCTAGTTCAACCTTTGTGGAAAGCACTATGGTGATTTCTCAGACAACTAAAAACTGAGCCATGATTTGACACAGCAGTCCTATTCCTGAGAGTCTATCTGAAAGGATATAAATTGCTCTACCAAAAAGACACCTGCACAGGTATGTTCATGGCAGCACTTTTCACAATAGCACAAAACATAGAACCAAGCCAAATGCCCATCTTAAGTGCATTGGATCAAGAAAATGTGGTACATATGCACAATGATATTCTATGCTGCCATGAAGAAGAACGCAATCATGTCCTTTGCAGGAAAAATGAATGCTGCTGAAGACCAGCAGTACAAGTGAAATGTCACAGAAGCAAAAGCCTGAATACCGCATGCTGTTACTCACAAGTGGGCACTGAACACTGGGCACAGAGACACCTTTGTGATGATGAAAGTCAACATCTTTGCCTTTATCAGGTGGAAACAAAAGATACTAAGCACTGCTAAAAGAGTGCAGAAGAGTGGGGGAATAAGGGGCACACAACCGCCCATTGCGGACCACGTGTACTACTCAGGGACTGGTGCAGGGAGACGGATTGCTAGAAGCCCAAACCTTGACTTCATGCAAGTTAGCGATGTAGCAAATCCTCTTATGTACCCCAAAGCTCTAAAATAATAAAATTAATAAATGCCTACATTATTAAATTTAAAAGATCTTAAACAACAGAACATTACACTCCAAGAACTAGAAAAGAGGAACCACTTGCTTAGGGTTACTTTGGCTTTGGGGCTCTCTTTTTTATTCCATACAGATTTTAGGATAGTTTTTTCTAAATCAGAAAAAAAAATTGCCCTGGAATTTAATAGGAATTGTGTGAAATTTATAGATTGCTTTGGGTAGTATGGTTATTTTAATGATACTGACCCTTCCAATCCCTAAACATGCAGTGGTTTCCATTTGTTTGTATCACCTACAATTTCTTTCATCAGTGTGTTGTCATTCTCCTTGCAGAGATCTTTCATTTCTTTGGTTAAGTAGGTTTCTAGGTGTTTTATTTTATTTATTTCCAGATATTGTAAATGGGATTGAATTCTTGATTTATTTATCAGCTTGGTCATTATTGGTATATAGCAGTGCTACTGATTAGTTTATGTTGAGTTTGTAACTGGAGACTTTGCTAAATTTATTTATAAAGTATAGTAGTTTATTGGAGGAGTCCTTAGGGTTTTCAGGGTATAAGATTATATCATTGGTAAACAGAAATAATTTGACTTTCTCTTTTCCAATTTGAATGTTCTTTATGTGGGAGGTGAAATCAGCCCTCCTCAGTATCATAGTCAAAGCACTACATCACAACATGGAGATTCAGAGATTGGGGTAGTGATGCAGCTTTTAAAAAAAATCTCATTCTCACAAGAACGGGTGCCTCCCAGGTAAGCAGTCATACAGAGGCAGGCCCTCACAGATAGTGTATTTATACCTCTAAAGTGTAAATCTCTCCCCTGGTTTCCCATTGGCTGAGTACTTTAGAGATTACATCATTTTCCCAGATTTTGCCTAAGCAATAACTTTGCACAAATAAGGCAAAACACAAGCATTTTTTACACAAATAAGGTAAAATACACTTTTCTGAATTCTGATTGGGTCTCAATGCTCACAAAAGGAATCCTGCCAAAAGAGAAAACCTTCTAAGAAAGGAAGTGAAGTAACAAATCACCATTTTGAAAATTAATCACCATTTTGTTTCTTACACTTTATTTTTTTCTCTTGGCTAGTAACTTTTGCTAGAACTTCTAGTACCATGATGAGTAGAATGATGAAAGTTGACTTCTTTGCCTTGTGCAGTTCTGAGAGGGAATGCGTTCAACTTTTCCCCATTTAATATGATATTGGCAGTGAGTTTGTCATAGATGGGTTTTAACATTGTGAGGTTGTTTTTTTCTATGCTTGTTTTGTTAAAAGTTTTTGTTATGAAGGGATGTTGGATTTTTAAATGTTTTCTTTGCATCTATTGAAATTATTGCACAGCTTTTATTTTTAATTTTGTTTATGTGGTGGATCACGTTTATTGACGTGTGTATTTTGAGCCATCCTTGTATTTCTGGGATAAAACCCACTTGATCATGGTGAATTACCTTTTTGACATGTTGTTGAATTCAATTTGCTAGTATTTTATTGAAGATTTTTGCATCTATGTTCATCAGGGATACTGGTCTGCAGTTATCTTTTTTACTTTGTTCTTTTCCTTCTTTGTTACCAGGGTGATATGAACTTTGTAGAATAAGCCAGGGAGAATTCCCTTCTTCTTGATATTTTGGAATAATTTCAGTAGGATCAGTACCAATTTTTCTATAAATGTCTGGCTGATTTTAGTTATAAATCTATCTGGTATTGGGCTTTCTTTTGTTGGGACATTTTTAAAATTACTTATTCAATCTCACTACACATTATTGGTCTCTTTGGGGCTTCTATTTTTTCCTGATTCAAGGTTGTGGAGTTGTATATTCCCAGAAATTTATCCATTTACTCTAATTTTCTAGTTTGTTTGCATATTAGTGTTACAGTAGTCTCAGATGGCTTTTTATATTTCTTTGGTTTCAGTTGTAATGTCTCTATTTTCATTTTTGATTGAGTTTCCTTGAATCTTCTTTCTTCTTGATTAATTTAGCTTATGGTCTATCAATTTTGTTTATCTTTTTACAGTACCAACTTTTCATTTCATTGAATTTTTGTAGCTTTTTTTTTTTAACAAGCCATTCTAGGTTTTTTTTTTTATAGTCAATATTTTTTGTTATGATATTGTGGGGTACAGTTAAGGGTTAGGTATACAAATATGCTTGTTCAGGCACCCTTGTTGATAAGAGGTGTCTCCCTGTCCCCAGACAGATATTGACTACCCTTAATCCCATCTCCCTTCCCCTCCCCCTCCCATAGTTTCCCACCACTGTCAGTCATTTTCTTATAGTATTACATGTATGTTCAAGATCCGCTATATGAGTGAAAACACATGATACTCAGATCTTTGTTTCTGTGAGAGATCACTAGTATTATTGACTCTAGTTCCATCCAGGTTCCTGCGAAGTTCATGATTTTGTTCTTTTTTATTTCTGCATAGTATTCCATCATGCATATGTACCACATTTTTTAATCCAGTCCTCTGATGGACAGCATGGTTGCTTCCAGGTTCTTGCTATTGTGAATAATGCTGCGATAAACATACATGTGCAGGTATCTTTTTGAGAGAGTGATTTGAGTTCTTCAGGGTATATTCCCAATAGGTGGATTGCGAGATCATATGGGAGGTCAATATTTAGAGCTTTTAGGAATCGCCATACTGTTTTCCACAGAGGTTGCAATAGTTTGCACTCCCACCAACAGTGCAGAAGTGTTTCCTTTTTGCCACACCCTCTCCAGCAACTGTTATTTTTTGAGTTACTGATAATTGCCATTGTGACTGGAGTTAGATGGTATCTCAGTGTGGTTTGGATTTGCATCTCACTGATGATTAGTGAGGTTGAACATTTCTTCATGTGTCTGTTGGAGGCTCGGATGTCTTCCTTTGAGAAGTGTCTGTACATATCTTTTGCCCATTTTATAATGGGGTTGCTTGTTTTTTTCTTTTCAGCACATTTGAGTTCCTTGCAGATCCAAGATGTTAAGCCTTTGTCAGACCTGGAGTTGGCAAATACTTTTTCCCAGTCTGTGGTTATCTCCTTGCTCTCTTGATGGTTTCTTTGACTTTGAAGAAGCTTGTTGGTTTAATGAGGTCCCACTAGTCTATCTGGTCTCTTATGGCCTGTGGGTTTCGGGTTTTGTTCAGGAATTGAATGCCAGTTCCAATTTCCATGAGGGTATGTCTTTCATTTTCTAAGGTTCTTATGGTTTGAGGTTTTACATTTAGGTCTCTGATCCATTTAGAGTTAATTTTTGTGTATGGGGATAGATAGGGGTCCTGTTTCAATCTTCTGCATGTGGTCAGCCAGTTTTCCCAGCACCATTTACTGAATAGGTTCTTCTCTCCCCAGTGGTAGGTGGTGGAGGCTTTGTCGAAGATGAGTTGGTTGAGAAATTGAGGTTTTGCTTCTGGAATCTCAGTTCTATTCCATTGGTCTATATGCCTGTTCCTGTACCAATGCCAAGCTGTTTTCATTATTGTAGCTTTATAGTAAAGTTTGAAGTCTAGCAATGTGATACCACCTGCTCTGGTTTTTTTTGCTGAGGATTGTTCTGGCTATTCTTGGTTGCTTGTGTTTCCATATGAATTCCTGTGTTGTTTTTTTCTAGGTCTGAGAAGAATGTTGCTGGTAATTTGATGGGTATTGCATTAAATCTGTAGATTGTCTTAGGTAGGATGGACATTTTCACAATGTTTATTCTTCCAATACATGAGCATGGGATATTTTTCCACTTGTTTGTGTCATCTTTGATTTCTTTGAGCAGTGTTTTGTAGTTTTCATTGTAAAGATCTTTCATGTTTCTGGTTAGGAAGATGCCAAGGTTTTTCATTTTTTTTGTGGCTATTGTGAATGAAATTGTGCTTTTTATTTGGGTTTCTGTTTGTTTATTATTGGTGTAAAGAAATGCGATTGTCTTTTGCACATTTATTTTATAACCTGAGACTTTGTCAAAGGCCTTTATCAGTGTAAGGAGGTTTTTGACAGATTCTCTTGGGTTTTCAAGGTACAATCATGTCATCTGCAAAGAGAGATAACTTGACTTTTTCTTTTCCTATTTGGATACCCCTGATTGCCTTCTCTTCTCTGATTGCTCAAGCCAGAACTTCCAATACTATGTTGAACAGGAGGGGTGAGAGTGGGCATCCTTGTCTT
>NW_007248112.1:112124-146035 GCF_000164805.1 Carlito syrichta
GTTTTTATCAAGAAGGGGTGCTGGATTTTATCAAAAGCTTTTTCTGCATCTAATGATATAATCATGTGGTTTTTGTTTTGACATCTGCTGATGTATTTAATTACATTTATGGTTTTACAAATGTTGAACCAGCCTTGCATCCCAGGGATGAAGCCTACTTGGTCATGATGGATGATTTTTGAGATGTGTTGTTGAATCCGGTTCACTAGAATCTTGTTGAGAATTTTAGCATCTATGTTCATCAAAGATATTGGCCTGTAGTTCTCTTTCTTTGTTGAGTCTTTACCTGGCTTGGGTATCAATGTGATGTTAGTTTCATAAAATGATTTGGGAAGAGTTCCGTCTTTCTCAATTGCCTGGAATACCTTCAGTAGGATTGGTATCAGCTCCTCCTTAAATGTCTTGTAGAATTCTGCTGGAAAGCCATCTAGTCCAGGGCTTTTTTTTTTGTAGGTAGTTGTCTTATTATGTAGTCAATTTCCTTGATTACTATTGGTCTATTTAGGGTCTCAGTTTCTTCTTGTTTCAACCTAGGCAGGCTGTGTGATGTCAGAAAGCCCTCCATTTCCGTAAGATTTTCAAGTTTGTTTCCATACAAGTGTGCATAGTAATCTCTAGTGAACTTTTGTATTTTTTCAGGGTCAGATGTGACTTCATCTTTTGTGTTTCTGATTGTGTTTATTTGGTTTTTTTCTCTCTTTTTCTTGGTCAGTCTTGCTAGGGGACCATCGATCTTATTTATCCTTTCAAAGAACCAGCTTTTTGTTTCATTGATTTTTTACATTATCTTTTTGTCTTCTATGTCCTGAATTTGGGCATTTATTTTGGTGATCTGGATTCTTCTACTGAAATTAGGGTTTTTGTGGTCTTGCTTTTCCAGGTGGCTTCTTAGGCTGTTAATTTGTGATCCTTCCATTTTCCTCATGTGCGTTTGTAGGGATATAAATTCCCCTCTTACTACAGCTTTCATGGCATCCCAGAAATTTTGGTAAGATGTTTCTTCATTTTCATTTGTTTCCATGTATCTTTTAATCTCTGTTTTGATTTCGTCATTGGCCCAGGAGTTGTTTAGCATCATGCTGTTTAGTGTCCATGTCTTTGTGGGTTTGGGGGGGACCTTGTTGGGGTTAATGTTTATTTTTATTCCACTGTGGTCTAAGAAGGTGCATGGTAAAATTTCGGTCCTTTTAAATTTGCTTATGTTTGATTTATGGCCAAGTATGTGGTTGATCTTAGAGTACTTTCCATGTGGTGATGAGTAGAATGTGTATTCTGTGGTCTTTGGAAGGAGGGTTCTGTAGGTATCAATTAGGTCCATTTGATCAAGAGTCACATTGAGGTTTTGGATCTTGTTGCTGATTTTTTTTCCGATGATCTGTCTAGCATTGTGAGTGGGGTATTAAAGTCCCCAGCTATGATGGAATTGGAGTCGATATCTTTTTTTAGTTTACCTACGAGCTGCTTTATGGAAGTTGGTGCTCCTATGTTGGGTGCATATATGTTTAGGATGGATTTTCTTGTTGATGGATTGAACCTTTTATCATTATGTAGTGGCCCTCTGTATCTTTTTAATTTTTGATAGCTTAAAGGGTATTTTGTCTGAGATTAAGATCACAACTCCTCCTTTCCTTTGTGCTCCATTAGACTGAAAATTTGTTTTCCATCCTTTTACTTTGAGTCTGTGAGTGTCCTTTCTTGTGAGGTGAGTCTCTTGAAGGCAATAGATTGTTGCCTGGTGATATTTTATCCATTTTGCCATTCTATGTCTTTTCAGTGGTGCATTTAGTCCATTCACATTCAAACTAATTATTGAAATGTGAGAGTGGATCCCTATCATAATGTTCTTACAGAGTTGTTGTTCTTCCTGTTTGTGTGTTGTCTTTCTTTTGGTTTTAAGGTTGGATCATGTGTGTTTTTAATCTTTTACCTGTAATCTTGTGAAGAACATTGTTGTTCTTTTTTTCCTTTTTTTCTGTGTTCAATATTTTCTTAAGTGTTTCTTATAGAGGTGGTCTGGTGGCAGCATAGGTTCTTAGGGATTGGATATCTGGGAAAGATTTCAATTCTCCCTCACTGATGAAGCTTAGCTTGGCTGGGTAGGTTATTGTCCGTTGAAATTGTTTAACTTTTAGAACTTTGAAGATAGGCTCTAAGCTCTCCTAGCCTGGAGGGTTTCTGTAGATTAATCTACTGCTATTCTAATTGGTCTTCCCTGGTAGGTAGTCTGACCTTTTTCTCTTGCAGCCTTTAGGGTTTTTTCTTTTATACCTATTTTGTTTAGGTGAATTATTATGTGTCTGAGAGTTGTTTTCTCATTTGTTGTCTTGCAGGGGTTCTCTGAATCTCTTTGTGTTTGAATTTTTTCATCACTGATGAGATGAGGGAAGTTTTCTTGAATGATTTCATGAAATGTTTGTTCCAGTGTGGCCTCTGTTTCTCTCTCTGCCTCAGGAAGTCCAATTGCTCTTAGGTTCAGTCTCTTGAAGTGATCGTTCATCTCTTGAAGGTTTTGCTCTGTCTTTTTGAGCTTCTTTTCTATGTTTTTGACAGTTTGGGCTAGTACTGTGTTTTGGTCTTCGAGCTCTGAGATTCTTTCTTCTGCTTGGCTGATTCTGCTTTCCATGCTTATTAGTTTGTTGTTCATTTCCATCACAGTATTCTTTACTGCTGTTATTTCTGACATCAGCTCCTTCCTATTTTCCTCTTACCTCTCCTCAATTTCTTAAATTCTCTCTATTAATGTCTTGATGTCTGGGTGTGTTGCATGTGGCCAGTCATTCTGGGGGCTCTTCATTGTTTGTGTTCTGGAGTCTGTTTTCTCAGTGTCTGACCTCCCAGGGGTCTGTGTGAGACCTATATTCTTCTTTTGGTTTTTCTTCTTTTGTGCAGCTTTTTCCCTCCCTACTTTTTCCTTCCCTCCATGTCACCCTCTTCCTTAATTCTGTTATTCAGGGATACGGGGATTGATTTTACTTCTGTTTGTTCAATCTCCTATTCTTCTTTACGTATGCCCCCTTTCTTTGTTCAATTCTGGAGTTGCACTGTAGGTTGGGGGTGGACTTTTTTGCAGTTTTGAGATTTACTTAATGGGGGAGCTGTGATTCAAAATCTATCTGCAGGTCCTGGTATCCGCCGACAGGTGTATGGATAATCTGAAACCCACTTTCCCACTGCCTTGGAATCTGTTGGTGCAGTGGGGCTGTAAGTTTATTCCCTGAAATAAAATGAGGTTAGCAGAGGGAAGAGAATGGTGCAGGCTGTGGGGGGAAAAGGGGGGTGGAGAGAGAGAGGAGTAAGGGGGGAAACAGACGAGTGTACCAACAAATGGAGAGAAAGACCTAAACTGAAACAGATAAAAATAATAGACCACAGCTACAGACTAACCAACTCCTATACAAAAAAAAAAAACTAAAACATACAATGATGCTAACATACAAGCTAACCAAACACTTTATTGGTGTGCTGTCCCTCTATACAAAGAAATGGTTTACAGAGAGGAGAAAAGAGAAGAAAAGGAAGAGGGAAAAAAGGAACAAAACAAACAATAGGAATAGAATCAAGTCATTAAACTAACAGAACCAATAGAGCACACTCTGAGACTTTTCATTTAAGTCCAATGTCCTTTCAGCTCTGACTTCTAGCTGTCTTCTCAAGCTGGTAAATTTGTTCACTGTTAGGGTCAGTTGCCCCTGGCCTGCTGTAAATGACAGTTCAGATCACCACTCAGTTCACCACTCAAATCTGGCCTGTGTCTGTTTTTCAAGCTTTTTTGTCCCGTTTCGGTGTTGTTCCTTGAATTGCCAGCAGGTGGTGCTCTCTCGCAGCCCCAGACGGGGTGGAGCCAGCCTGAGCCATGCAGAGGCCGGAGGTGGGCGCCTGCCTCAGGGCACACGGGAAGAGACCCATGGCTGGCAGGACGTCTCGGTGGCAGCAGAGGTGGCAGCGATCCCAGCCGATCTTGCCTGCAGGGGCTTCAAGGACTGAAGTCATGAATTGCCTCAGGCATGGGTGGCGCGATGCGCTTTGACCGTCACAGAGGCCACAGCGGCTCCCGCGGCTGCTGTGTCTGCGGCTGCAGTGGCTGTCCAGACTGCCGCATGCCCCAGCAGAGGCGACGGCTGGTGTGAAGAGCAGGCTGCCAATGTTGGGATCCTTAGTCCCTGGGGAGAGAGCCAGAGACCCTCTGCGTTCTCCTTTGCGGAGGGTCTCCTAGACCGGGCTGCCCTGTCGCCATCCTGCCAGAAGTTCTCTGTAGTTTTTAAAATGTGTGCTTGTTTCAATTTCATCTGGTTCTGGTCTTATCTTTGTTATACCTTTTTTTCTACTAGCTTTGGGTTTGGTTTGTTCTTGTTATCCTAGTTCCTTGAGACGTGACATTAGGCTGTCAATATACGATCCTTCTGGGTTTTTTTTGATGTAGGCGTTTTCTGCTATAAACTTTCCTCTAGCACTGTTTTTGTTGTATCCCAGAGATTTGATGACTTGTGTCACTGTTATTATTCATTTCACACATTTAAAACATTGTCCTTGATTTCATTGTTGACCCAAAGATCATTCAGGAGCAGACAGTTTAACTTCCATGTGTTTGAATTTCTCTTGGAAATAGTTTATATTTTTATTCCATGGTCTATCTTAGAAAATGATGCATGTGTTAAAAAAAATGAATATTCTGTATTTTGGGGTAGAATGTTTCGTAAATATTTGCTACATGCATTTATTCTGGAGTCCAGTTTCATAATGATCCTTAGCAAAAAGAATAAAGCTGGAGCCATCACATTGCCTGACTTAAAATGATGCTTCAGGACAGCAGGTCATGGTGGCTCACACCTGTAATCCCAGTACTTTGGGATGCCAAGGCAAGAGAATCATTTGAGCCCAGGATTTTGAGACTAGTTTCAATAACACAGAAAGACCTTGTCTCTATAGGAAGTGAAAAAAAAAATTAGCTGAGTGTGTGCATTCTTGCACTCCCAGCTGTTTGAGAGGCTGAAGCAGAAAGATAGCCCGGGCCCAGGAGGTTGAGGCTGCAGTGAGCTATGATCATACCATTGCACTCCATCTGGGTGACAGAATGTTTTATATGAAATAAAGCATGGTGTTCGGGTACAAAGGTAGACACACAGAGCAGTGGAAGAGAAGAGAGAACTCAGAAATAAAACCAAATACCTACAACTGACTGATCTTCAACAAAGCAGACAAAAATATACATGGAGGAAAAGATACTCATAAGTGATTCCAAAAAAGTTGAAAAGCCATATTCAGAATAATGAAACTGAATCCCAGTCTCTCACCATATACAAAATACTAGATCAAGATGAATTAAAGACTTAAATGTAAGACTGAAACTCATAAACATTCGAGAAGAAAACTTAGGAAAATCTTTTCTGAACATTGGCTGAGGCAAGGAATTTATGGTTAAGATCTCAAAAGCAAATACAACAAGAACAAAACTCAATAAGTGGGACTTAATTAAAGTAAAAAGCTTTTGCACCACAAAACAAATGATCAACAGACCAAATAGACAAGATGCAAAATGTAAGAAAATATTCACAAGCTGCACATTTGGCAGAGGATATATATATATATATATATATATATATATATAAATATAATAAACATTGAAGATCCAGAAGAGGAAGGTGGGTGAGTGATAAAAAATTACCTATTATGTACAATGTGCACTGTTTGGGTGATGGGTACCCTGGAAGGTCAGACTTCACCATACAGTTTATACATGTAATCAAATACCACTTACACCCATAAAGTTATTAAAATTTAAAAAAGGAACTAATCCAAAGTTGGTAGAAGGAAGTAAATAATAAGCATCAGAGTAGAAATAAATAAAATAGACACACAAATACACATTTAAAAAAACAATAGAAAAGATCAGTACAACTGACAGTGTTTTTAAACAAACAAAATCAGTATAATTCTTTAGCTAAACTTAAAAAAAAAGACAGCATTCAAATAAAATAAGAAATGACACCACAGAGAGACAGCAAATAAACTATAATTATAATCAATCATAGGCCAATACTATGATAACCACGAAGAAATGGATAGATTCTTAGACACAAACAACCCACCAACACTAAACTATGAGGGAATGAAAATCTGAACAGACATATACAAAATAAGGAAATTAAATCAGTAATAAATAATTTCTCATGAAAGAAAAGCCCAGGATCAGATGCCTTTACTGCTGAATTCTACCAAACACTTCAAGGACTAATACCAATCCTTCTCAATCTTTTTCCAAAAAATTAGACAAGTTAATACTTCCAAACTCATTGTATGAGATCAGCATTATTCTCCATGATAAAGTTGGATTTATCGGTGGCATTTAAGAATGTTTTCACATATGACAATCAATGTGATACACCGCACTAACATTTTGAAGAACAAAACCGTATAAAAGTATCAATGAATACAGAAAAAAGTGACAAAAATTAATATATTTTCATGATTAAAAACTTTCAACAAATTAGGTGTAGAAAAAAATAGACCTTAACATAATAATGACTGTATATCTCAAATCCACAGCTAACAACATATTCAGTGACAAAAACTGAAGTATTTTTCCTCTAAGATCAGAAACTAGGTATAAGGGCACCTGCTTTAACTACTTTTTAATTAATATAGTACTAGAAGCCAGAGCAATAGGCAACAAAAAGAAAGAATAGGTATCCAAATTTGAAAGGAAGAAGTAAAATTGCCTCTGCTTGCAGTTAACATGATCTTATATATAGCAAAACCTAAGGTCTCTGCTGTTAGCTCTAATAACCAAATTCCATTAAGTTGCAGGACACAGAATCAGTATTAAAAAAAAGTAGCATTTCTATGCACTAACAATAAACTATCTGCAAAAATTTTAAGCAAACAATATCATTTGCAATACCATAAAAGGAATAAAGTAAATTTAAAAATAAATTTAACCAAAGAGGTAAAAATTTGTACAATGAACACTATAAAACATTAGTGAAAGAATTGAAGAATATACAAAAAAATAAAAGAAATTATGCATTCATGGATTCGAAGAAATAATATTGTTAAAATGTCTGTTTATGAAGCAATCTATATATTCAATACAAGTCTTATTAAAATTCCAATGACACTTTTCACAAAAATAGAAAAAATAATTTTAAAATTTACGTAGAACCATAAAGGACCCTGACTAGCCAAAGCAATCTTCAGTAAAAATAACGCAGCCAGTGGTGTCAAACTCCTTAATCTCAAAGATTTTTCACAACTGTAGTAGTCAAGAAGCATGGCATTGGCATAAAAACAAACATATATGCCAATGGAGCAGAATAGAAAGCAAAAAAAGTAAATCCACCCTTGCTCATAGTTAGTAGGAATGTAAATTAGTACAGCTATTATGAAATACAGGATAGCGATTCCTCAAAATGTAATTGTCACATCATCTAGCAACTTCACTTTTGGGTATACATTCAAAGGAAACACATTTAGTATGTCAAAGAGATATCTGTACTCTTATGTGTTCATGGCAGCATTCTATGAACGTTACAATATAATATCAGCCTAATTGTACAAAAACAGAAAAATGGATAAAATCCATGTGGCATATATACAGAATGAAATACTTTTAAGTCTTAAAAAATGATTTTTTTCCCATCGGTAGCAACTGAATAAAGTTGGAGGTATTACGATAAGCAAAATAAACCAGGTACAGGACACATGCCACATGATCTCACTAATCATTTTCGAGGGATCTAAAATGGCCAGACTCATAAAAACAGAGAAGAATGGCATTCCCAGACAGAATGAGGAGTGGGGAGCAATTGGGAAGTGAGAGTCAAAGTGTATCTCTGAGACCCACGTAAGCGTCCATGCCATAATACAAAGATGTCTCCAAGGACTGGGATTTGTCCCTCTACATGTAAACATCTAGGGAGATAGTGCTTTAGTCTTCCTGGAAACTTGAGATATTAACTCAGATGCTTAGTCTAGGCTTCAGCCATTAGCCTTCTCAGGTAGACAGAAGTTTTATGATCCTCTTGGATCAGCACAATCAACTGGACAAATGACTACAGCTCTCATTCTCATGGCATGTAAGGAGAAAAATGTTTCTAGGGGAAGTGAATGCAAACTTTCCTTTTTAAATTTACATATACATTTCCATATCTGAGGTGGCAATGGCTTTTTACTGGGGCACTGAAAAACCTCCACATTTGGTATCCTCTCCTTCAAAGTTAGACTAGTGCATTGGGCTTTGCCATGACCTGAATAGAATATTAATTAAGGAATAGCACCTTTTTATAATGAACAAAATCTGATTATAATTTGATTTTCTTCAAGTCAAAGGGGAAAAAATGCACTTAGTAGAACATTTATTTCAAGTCTCTTTGTAAGATATTTTCATCGCATTAATGAATAAATTGCCTTTCCCTTGATTATGCTATTCTCTGGTAAGTTGATTAGAATAAGTCAGACAAACTGAACGTGTTCTTTTCTGGATGCACCAATTAAATCTATCTTCTGGATCTACAAAACTAAAAACTAAATTCCGAACTTTGGTTTTTCTTCCAAGTTAAAGCTATCCTGAAATTTTGGTGACTCATCTTCAGATTTCCCTAAATAAATAGATGTTTACATTTCTTCTTGAAATGATGCACATCTTTCTGAATGGGTAGGAATTTTGGAGCTATTTTATCCATTTTCTTTGTTTAAATGATCCCCCTTAACTAACCTAAGTAAAATAACTTCTAGACAAATATTGACAGCCAAGGATAGTCCTGGCCAAAACCGTTGGAAAAGTATCTATCCTGTGTATTTTGCCCACATGTGTGTACACCCTTGCTCAGCATAGAAACCACTTCTCCAAAGCCCAGGTTTGTGCTGCTTCGTTCCCGTTCAGGACTCCCACTTTTCACTCCTAGGTCTCTTCTATCTGTGGAGGTCCCTGGCCGTAGGCTTCACTCTATCTTCTCTCAGATATCTTTTCTATGCTGTGTTCTCTCTTATCAGGTTTATCTATCTGCTCCGTGAAAACAAGGGAAAAAGAACCAGTGGTTATCTGGTCGTGGAGACAAACTATTCTTCGAATGATCATATCTGTGCCTACCATGTGCAATGTGAATACGATGCCCGTGCCTAGAACAACTTATTGAAACAGAAGAATCTTCATCCTTAATTGGAAGAATATCAGGAGAGTTGAAAAGACGGCTGTGTGTGTGTGTGTGTGTGTGTGTGTGTGTGTGTGTGTGTGTGTGTACATGCATGCATGTGCACATGTGCATGTGTGTGAGTTATTTTACTTTCAATGGATGCCTATCTGGAACTCTAGGCATTGTACACATAACCAGTCACATTAATAGACTTGAATTTTGATTTGTTCTCTTTTTCAGAATGTCTTTCAACATGTCTTGTTATGAAAGTAACTCTCTAAGAAGTAGTTTATTATATTTGTATGCCATTTATCCTTTCAAGTTCTTTATTACTATCACTGGTACCATATAGTATTTATTTACTATGGTAGTAACTTTTTCTAATCACTAAAATCATGCTTAATGACGAAAAAATTGCAAACCAACAAATAATAAAAAATGCTCAAGAGCACAACCACTAGTATTTCACTCCTTCATTATTTATCCTAATAAATCTGACACTTTAACTAAATTGGGCAGTTTGTTCCAGTTTGTCTGAGTATGAATATTATTCTGTATGTGTTGTTCTTACTTCTTCCATCTTCTTCATTGGTAAATGGAATGCTTTTGAGTGGTGACACTGTTGAAATGCAAACCATGAGGCTAATAAAGTGATAGAAAAATATATTCTGCAGAAGATACAAGCAGTCAACAGATACATAAAAAAAAACACTCAGCCTCATTAATCATCAAAGAAATGCAAATTGAAACCACACTGAGGTACTACCTAACTCTAGTCAGAATGGCCATCACCAATGACTCAAAACAACAACAACAACAGATTTTGGAGAGGAATTGGGGGGAAAGGAACTCTTCTACACTGTTGGTGGGAGCATAGAGCAGTACAACCTCTGTGGAAAACAGCGTGGCAATTTCTAAAAGATCTAAAAATCAACCTTCTATATGACCCAGCAATCCCTTTCTGGGGATATAGCTGGAGGGACACAAATCACTCTATAAAAAGTAGTTTTGGCCAGGCTCGGTGGCTCAACCTGTAATGCCAGCACTTTGGGAGGATGAGGTGAGTGGATTGCCTGAGCCCACAGGTTCAAGACCAGCCCAGGCAACTTGGCAAAACCTTGTCTCTACAATAAATTAAAAATTAGCTGGGTGTGGTAGCATGCACCTGTAGTTCCAGCTTCTTGGAAGGCTGAGGTAGAAGAATCGCTGGAGCCCAGCACGTTGACGTGATTGTACCACTGCACTCCAACCTGGGTGACAGAATGAGACTCCAATTCAAAAAAAAAAAAAGGAAGGAAAAAAAAAGTAGTTTTAATAGTTTCAAAGAAGTGAGAACATCAACCTGTAATAATTTATGATGTTTACCAATTTTCATATGATTATTGTTAAAAATAGTCATGAGACTCTTACAAAACTTTTTAAATTGTTTATTTGTGGGTTAATTTTCCTTTATTTGGTTGATATATGTGTGTGTTTTCAATTTTGCAGTCACGGTGCATGCCGTGTTGATTCTCTATTTTCCTGCCATCTTGGTAAGAGTGTGGTCATTCTTTTTCTCTTTCTTCTCTGTTTAATACTTTCTTAAACATCTCTTGTAGAGCTGGTTTGGAGGGAGCATAAGCTCTTATGGATTGAGTACCTGGGATGGATTTTAATTCTCCATCACTGATGAAACATAGCTTAGCTGAGTAGGAAATTCTTCAGTAGAATTGCTTATCCTTGAGAATTTTGAAGACTGAACTCCAGTCTCTTCTAGTCTGTATTGTTTCTGTAGATAAGTCTGCTGCTATTCTAATTGGTCTTCCCTGGTAGGTAGTCTACTCCTTGTATCTGTCTTCAGAATTTTTTCTTTTACACCTGCTTTGTGTAAGCAAATTACTATGCGTCTAGGAGTTGGTCTTCTCATTTGATGCCTTACAGGGGTTCTCTGATTCTCTTGTGTTTGGATGGTTGCATCTCTGATGAGGTAAGGAAAATTTTCCAGGATAATTTCATAAAACGTTTGTTCCCAGGTGTTCTCTATCTCCCTTTCTGTCTCGGGAATGTTGATCAGGCATATACTTGGCCACTTAATATAATCGCATATCTCTTGGAGACTTTGTTCTGTCTTTTTAAGTTTTCTTTCTATGTTTTTAACAGTTTGGGTTGGTTCCATATTTTGGTCTTCAAGCTCTGAGATAATTTCTTCTGCTTGATTAATTCTGCATCCCATGCTTGTCAGTTTATTTATTTCATTTACCGTATTATTTATTGTCATGATCTCAGTTGTCAACTCTTTTATTCTTTCATCTTGTCTTTCTTCATTTCTGTCCATCCTTTCCATCAGTGCCTTAACATCTGCATTTGTGGTTTCAGGCCAGTTGTTCTGGGGGTTCTTCATTGTTTGAGTTCTGAAGTCTGAATTCTCAGATGCTGTCTTTCCAGGGTCTGGAGGGTACCTGTGTTCTGTTGATGCTTCTTCATTTGTGATGGTTTTTGTTCCCCTTTATCCCCCTTTTTTATTCCATTGTTCAGTGATAGGGGAGATATTTTTCACTTTTGTTTGCTCAATCCTCTACTATTTTTTATGTAGATCATCTGGGCTTGTTCAATTTTGAAGCCAGACTTGTGGTGGGGAGTTGTGCTGTCCTTTTGTTGTTCTGAGATTTGATGAAGGTGTAATTGGTTCAGAAGCTATCTGCAGATCACAGTATCTACTGACTGGTATGTAGGCCCCCTAGAATGCACTTCCCACCACCTTAGTTAGAATCTGTCCATGTGGTGTGAGCATATGTATGCTCCCTGAAACCAATTAAGACAAGGATAAGGAAAAGAACAAAGAAAGCAAGAAGGGAGACAAAAGGAAGATGAAGAGAAAGAAAGAAGAAAAACAGACAGGCACACAAACTAATAGATAATCAAATAAACAAACAAAAACAAACATACAAACAAAAAAACCAAAGATGTAGTCACCATTAAAAATACCCATATGCAAACAAAAAAACTAAAAAGCAGCAGCAGCAACAACAGCAACAAAAAATAAACAAAAACAGGGGAAAAAAGGAGGGGGAAAAGGGGAAAATTAAGTCAGAAGACACATACAGGAAGATATGATGTATGAAAGAGCAGGTGGAAAAAAAAAAAAAAGCAAAATCTCCCCTGTGGCCATTTCTGGAACTTCAGATTCTTTTCCTGTTTTTTTTTTTTAAACTGGCAAGTCCCCAAGCATTGTTGCCTGCTTTTGTCTGCTGCCACAGTAGAGAGCAGGCTTTGGTGTACAACTCCTTCCATCTGCTCTCAGCATAGACCAAACAACTCCATCTGCTCTCAGCATAGACCAAACAACAGGGTCAGACATGAGTCAGACACCACCTCACAGGCTGCTGGGGCAGGAGGGTGAATCAGATCTGGACTCACCCAAGTCATCTGCTGCTGCTGCTACTGCTGCCACCACATCGCCACTTGGATCAGACGTGTCCGTGCCTGTTCCAGCATGGGGCTGGAGCCTCTGTCTCTCTGACATCTGCTTCTGAAGTATTCTCTCTAAACCAGCGATGATTGATCCCAGAGGGGTGCAGAGATCACCTCTGGGTCTCAGGTTGGAGGCTGATCGGGGCTTACATAGCTGATCTCTGCCCACCCTGGGAGAGAAAAAATGGTGGCAGTCAGTGTCTTCTCTCCAGTGTCCTAGATCAGTTCCATATTTCCTCCCTGTCCTTCTCCAGGGTTCCTGATGCCAGTGCCTGGCACACTGCTGCAGGTGGTGGCACTGGCCAGGTACCAAGAAGCAGCTGATCTCCACTGCCTCCTCCTGAGTGACACCCCAAGAATGGTGGATGATCTTGCCTTCTGGGGACACCAATCTCAGGGAACAGTGGTAGATTGCAGCTGCCTCTGGAGGGGAGCCCCAGGTGCTAGATCTTCTGTCTCCTCTCAGACAGCCATTCGCTCATCCACCTGCACACACCCACGCATGTAGCCTCTTCCTTATGGACACTCATCCATGCAGAGACTCTCACACTCCCAGGGCTTCTGTAGCTATCTTGCTGAAAGTTCTTTTTTTTTTTCAATACAAGACTATGAATTAAAGGGTCTAGAAAGTTGTATAAAATGGTGAAGCTACCCTAAAAAACTCCAGGTTTTTCTTTTATTCAACAGAACTAGGATGCTGAATTTTGAAAATATTCCTCATTCAGAGATCTGAAATGAATTCTGCCTATGTATATTTTTCAAGGAGTCACTATTTTTTTCTATAGGCAGGGTTGAATTATTTATGCATTTCTAATATAAATTTTCATTGAAATGGACATTTTTATTGGCCACAAGGCTTAGTAAACAGCTAATGTCTTTTCATGAGAATTCATATTGTGAAAACATTATTTATATCTGAGTTTGAGAACAAATAAAAATATCCTTAAATGCTTTTAAGTAAGGCTTTTTTGGAGACATTACAAATATTACTTTTTGATCACACTGAAGTAAAACAAGAATTTACTTACAAATACAAAATCAGAAATGTCTTTACACCAGGAAATTTTTAGAATTCCTACTAACAACCTTTTTGATAATGGGAAAATGGAGACTAGAGTATAAAAATAACAATAAAAAATTACTTATTCAAATTAATGGGATGCAATTTGAGGAGAGATAAGTGGTAAATTAATTTTATTAAACATTTTTTCAATAACAATGAAAGAATACAAATAACTAAATTAAATATTTAACTAAAAAAATTATTAAACAGAACAACTGAGGACATCAGAAGAAAGCACAATGAAAGAAATAATAAATGTAAAAGCATGAATTATGAGACATAAAATTGGAAATAGTAGTTTTAATTAATAAATCAAAATATTGGGTTTTTGGAAAAATAAAATAGAAAAATCTTTTGAAACTTATCAAGAGCAGAAAGAGAATATGTAAATATACAAAATAGTAACTAAGAGGCAAATAACAATTAAAATAGCAAAAAAAGATTTTCAAGTCAGAAGGCTGTGCTACTTACCTCTAATAATTTTTTTTTGTTGAAAATTTAGGTGAGATGGACAATTTCTGAGAGAAAGGCAAAATTTTAATTTGATCTTATTTGAGAAATAATATTAAAGATGATCTTTTTTTATTTAAGAACTTGAGAAAATTTATTCTCAGAATACTTTTAATCTTTCATGTTCAATCACCATGCATTTCAATCCTAATATCTGTCCATAGAAGCTGTCCTCTGTTTCCTTTACTAATAGTCTTATTCTCTCACTACTGATAGTGTTTTTGAATTTGGCCCCATGCTTTATGCATAAAAAGACATGGTCATGCATTTTGATTTTCTAATTCACTCTAACAAGATAATGGGTTGCACAAAGGGACTTTTAAATATTACACCATCCTAGCATACTTAGTATTTATACAAGTTAACTGTGACCTACAGTTGATTTATTTTTATTATGATTTACCTTTGTCCATATATTTTAAAAATTCTTTGCAACTTTTCTAGCATTTTCAACATGAAAAATTCAAACATGTAAAAGTCAAACCATACACACATTACCCACCACCATTAAATATTAATATCTTGTTATTTTATGCCATCTATACCTCCCTGTACTTCACAGTATCTCACTCAGTTATTATCATTATTATTATATAGTTTTGAGGTATATTTACATATACTGAAATGCACAAATATTTTATTCTATTATCAAGTATGTCATTTCCAGCTCATATGCTCATTCTGGGGTGGGGGGCGGGGAAGCTTGTGACTCTACTATTACTCACAATGTCATAGCTGTTTGAAGTCTACTTGTCTTGAAATAATACAATTTTTTGTGAATTACAGTTTTCTAATATAGTCTATTTAGTGCTCGTTATGTCTTAATTCATGATGTTGTATCATATAATGGGCCACTTGACAACACTGGTTTCCAAGAATTTTCTCAAATTATTACTGTGCTTCATTGACTATCATCATAAAGGCACCTATTTTTCAAATCATCAAAGGCAGAAACATATAAACAATAATTTACTTTTTAGTCATATTCAATTTACTGCTCAGAATTCTGTAGTTTAAAGGTAGAATGACACATGTCAATCATTCTTTCTTCTTTAAATTTCAAGGTCATAAGCAATGCTTTTCTATAATGTAATCTCTTTCAAAGTTGACTTAACCCCTTCACATACACTGATAACGTGGGAAAGATGAAAGGGAAAAGGGCAGTGCCATTTGCTCAAGGAGTAACTCACTACTCCCGTCCAGCATGGTGAAAGATGGACTCCAAATAGCAGGACATTACATCAGTCTCAGGTGATAGAAAACAGGGATCTGCAGGAACGTTTGTCAGTGTCAAGCCACTACTTAGAGAGAAAAGGCTTGGCCACCCTCACAAGAATGCTGAAACGATCGCATGAATGTTGTGAATGGGTTAGGATTCCTACTCTGGACTCTAGAGGTGAAGAGTGCACAGGAAAAAGGATTCCTGCAGTCGCTCCTACTGGAGGAGGAGCTGTGCTCAGGACACAGACTGGCACAGGCAGGGTCTCACATGTGGACCACCCCTGTGACTCAAGCCAAGAAATTGGCAGTGGGTCTTCCATAGCCCTGAAGCCATCCTATGTCAGGCATGACATACAGACACCCATGAGTGAGAAATTGCCCAAATTATCACTGTTCTGACTGCATAATCTTACATGATCATTCAGAGGAAAACTACAGCAGCCAGTGAGAGACATATGTTACTCAGAATGCCTTCCTATACCTGGGGCCCAATTACAGGCTCAGAGTAAGTTTTAGGCTCAAGTCTCTGAGTACCATGCGTTAACGAGTTGAACCCATTCCTGGGTGCGAGGTCGGAGAAAACAACCTGGAAATTATCATTCTGATGTCCCCACCTTAACTAATTCAATGATCAGTTATAAAGTGAAAATATATGCTTGACTATTAAATTCTTGCATTTTTCAGTGTTCTTCACTATTTAAAAGCAATGAAATACAATCACTGAAAGATAAAAATCTGGTAAATATTCTAAAGGTGTGATAACATAATGAATTTGGGATGGAAACAAAGGACTTTTTATCAGATGTGATTCAGCGAAGACCATTCTATGTTTCATTTATTGATTTATATTATATTGTCCCTGCCATAATGAAGTGAACTAGAAATAAACACTAATGGTTTAAATATGCTCCACTCCATATCTACCATCATACAAGCATTCATTTAAATCACCATAGTTTAGGATCAGTTTAGTTCCCATGAAAAAAAGGTGAACATAATTTTCTTAACTGCTACTCCAGTTATGGAAAAGGGGAATTCCACTCAACAGGACTGACAAATTACATAGAATATCTGCTCATTATTGTGCTTACTGCTATTTTCCTTGACAATTTTCAAATAAAAAGCTATAATCCTACTCACCAAATGAGAAATTTGAAAGACAATACATTCTTCTTACATGCTAGTATCCAAAATGATGACAAACTGTAAAATTACAAGCTGAAAAAGTCAAAACTGTTGTCTTGGTTGGCAAGATGACCCAGACCTATAGGTGAGTATGGGAGCATAAAGCATGTTATTTGAATATTTATCTTATTGTTTGATTTATCTCAGAGGCACAGAAATTGAATAAACCAGAACCCAACTTATGAGTGACAGGAAAACATTTGTAGAAACTCACTTTCTGAGCTAAGTATTTTTCTTTTTTCTACCAAATATATTATCTTCATATTCATTAATTTTGAAATGAAAGCAGCACTCAATTTAGTAACTCTGTAGGCAATCAGTCTCTAAGGAGAAAAATTGTATGCGATTTCACATTTCCTTAATATTTAGACTGATACTTAATCAACTGTAAGCAATATACACTGCTTAGTATAGCTTATCAAGTCGAATATGCCATTTTAGGAAAAAATTAGAGTTGAATTATCCGAATTAAAGTTTTACTTAGTAAAATAAGTTTTTCCACTATGCAAGCAAGCCACCAATGAAAATAAAATATATTTAACTCTGTTTCATCTTATTTTTGCACAATTCCCCCATTATAGCACTTAATCCTGCTGCCAACTAGCTCTGCAACTGTAATGATGGGTTTCTGAGAACTCCAAACATCTATACAGTACTCAGCTATGCAAAATCCACGTCATTAAAAAAAAAAACCATCAGGCACTAAATATATTACTGTTATACCTCATTATATTATTCAGTTGGAATGTAACTAATCTTTAAGCTTGATCTATTCTACTAGGATGTTTTTAATATTCATGCAATTAGCAGAACAAATTTACACTGAATACAACTCCCTCTTACCTACTGATCTTATACTACTTTGTGCATAAAATATTTAAATTTAACAAAACATGGAAGAATCTGTACTTTTTACAAAAGTAAGCAAATATACAGCATCTAATGGAGAATCAACTATTTAGCAAAGTCTCAGACTCTTTATATCTATCCCAGCAGCAAGATGTTATACTATTTTATAAATGATATAATATATTATAAAATATTAATTTTATGATACAATTTTGTATCCACCTTTATGACCATTTACTACTATGGTACAGAAACTCAAATGTTTTATGTTTGCAAAATGATTCTGGCTTCCTTTTACATAGAATACCCAATAGAAGCATTTCAGATTAATAATGGCTCAACTATTGGGAAGCCAGAATCATTCTACGAGTCCTACTGTAGGTGAATTTGAAAACTTTGTCCACAGTCCTGAAGATATGTATCTCAATGGCCACAGGAAATAAAATCCATATAAATGATATTGACTTTTGATACATGGTGGCATCGTTGTAACCAGTTTCAGTGTATCATGAAAAAATGTATTATTCAGGATACTAGGAAGACTGCTTATTACATGCCTAAAAAATTCATTAACTGTTTGAACTATACTAAAATGTTTTTTTCTGTCTCTTACCTTAGTACATTTACTAATGTCTTGTATCAAATAATTTAAAATAAAATAAGTTCAAAGTGTAGAAATTTCAATAGAAACAAGGGAGATATTAAAAGAAGAATTTTAAGACTAAATGCATCCTTATATTGCAGAAAAACACACATCAATTTTTAAAAGTTGAAATAAATGTATAATTTTTTTTAAGTGTAGATACAAAGGGTACATGTGTAGGTTTTTTACATAAGTATATTGTGTGATTGTGAGGTGTGGGCTTCTGCTGAGCTTGTCACCTAAGTGGGGAGCATGGTACTCAGTGGGTGATTTTCCAACCTTTGTCCCTTTCCTTTTCTCCCCACTTTAGGGGTTCCTAGGGTCTACTGTTTCCATCTTTGTGTCAGTGCTTACCCAGCATTTGACTCCCACTTTTAAGAGTGAATGTGCGGTGGTCAGTTTTCTGTTTCCATATTAATTCACTTAAAATAATGGCCTCCAACTGCATCCACATAGCTGCAGAGAACATGATTCTATTCTTTTCTATGGCTAGGTAGAATTCCATGATGTATACGTACCACATTTGCTCTGCCCAATCCACTGTTGACAAGTATCTAGGTTGGCTCCATGTTTTGTTTTTGTTTAACATACAAGTGCTGATGTCTTTTTGGTAGAAAGATTTATGCATCTTTGGGTATACATCCGGTAGTGGAATTGCTGATTTGAATGGTAAATCTATTTTTAGTTCGCTGAGAAATCTTCAGACTGCTTTCCATGGGAGCTGAACTAGCTTACTTTCCCACTATGAGTGTATGTGTTCCCTTTTCTCTGCTACCTTACCAACAGTTTGATGAACATTGGAGTCCTGAAGAGAAGAGTGTCACATTAAAAGAAAGCTCTGCAGATCTGCTTGGTATTCCTTGAACATTCAACAGAGTACGTTCAGAGCAAGCATGTGAGAAAATTACCTCAGGGTCACAGGAAGAGCCAACTGAAAAAATTAACACAAACAACGTCAGGTACAGAACCAGAAATTGTGCCTGTTCTCACAAAATAGATTGGAAAAACTAAAATTCAGGTTTATCCAGTAGACCAGAAGGCTCACTAGTTTGAGAAGCAATTATTCCTAGACTAAAAGCTGCTCTGAGCACCGTTAACAAATCTTCAACACAAGGCTTAAAACGGACAACTTATTTGTAAATAACTTAAAACTGTGTCCCAGAACAAAGATCAACAATATTTACAGGGCTACAAAAAATATCCAGCAAAGAAAGTTAAAATTAACAATGCTTGTCATACAGGCGCAGAGAAGAAAAATCAAAATAAACCTCACACAGATGTTAAAATTGAAAGTGAAGTTATTTAAATAGCTATTTTTAACTAGGTTCCATGTACACAAAAAGTTAAATAAAGACATGGCATGTAAACAAAAGACATAAAATGAAATTCTAGAGATGTCTGAGATAAAGAAGATACTGGACGGGTTTAACAGCAGATTAGACATTGCAAAAGAAAAAGTTAGTGAACTTGAAGACATGATGATATAATATATCTAAAATTTAGAAAAAAGGAATCCAAAAAATAAAAAGAACATCATTAAACATTGGAACAATCTCAAGCCTTCTAATATATATATACAGTTAGGATCCCTATAATAGAGGAGAAATAGGAGGGAATAAAAAAATTAGAAGAAATAATGGCCCCCAAATTTCCAAATATAGTTGAAATTATAGGCCTATAGAACTGAGGGACTCAATGAACCTATATACTCAGGAAGTTCAAGCACAAGAAACATAAAGAAAACTGAAGGCCAAGTGTGGTGGCTTATACCTGTAATCCCAGCATTTTGAGAGACCAAGATGAGAGAATCTTTTCAGGCCAGAAGTTCAAGACCAGTATGGAACCAACCTAGCAAGGCCTTATCGCTCTAAAAACATAAAAATAAATAGATACAAGAGAAAACTACCAAAACATGTCATGGTAAAGTTGCTTAAAGCTATTGCTAAAAAGGGAAATGTAAAAGCAGCCATAGAACAGAGAAACATTACATGAAGAGAAACAGAAATAAGGGTGACAGTAGATTTTGTCAGAAACAAAGCAACAAAGAGAGAGAATATCTTTGAAATATGAGAGAAAAAAATTCCTGTCCAAATAAAATTTTGTACTCAACAAAAATATCTTTCAAGAACATAAGCAAAATAAAACCTTTGCAGACATATCAACTAAAAATAATACATCACCAGAGTATCTCCACGGCAAGAACTAGTCAAGAAAGTCCTTTAGGCAGACAGAAAAAGTTACTGAAATGAGCCAAATTTTTCTATACATCTAAAGCTTGAGAAATTTCGGTCTGTCTTATCTGTGGTCCTTTCTTGGAAACCTACCATCAGGCCTCCCAGATAGTATCAGGAAACTGACATTTTCCAGATGATCACATATAGACAATGAGATGCACCTCTTGCCTGTTGACCTCTTCCTTAACCCTCTCTGATTGCTGTTTTCCCCTCATGGGATTACAATGAGACTAACCTAATTTGTGTATAGATAAACCCCTAACTTTAGTTGTGGGGGAAAGAGACAGATCTGAGACTTTGTCTTCTGTCTCTCATCTGATGACACCTGCAATAAAGTCTTTCTTCTCTGGCAATACTCGTTATCTCAGTGACTGGCTTTCTCTGCAGCAAGCAACTGGGTCTAGGGACAAGCCTCTGATGTGTAGCAACCATACCAGACGGAACTACGGATTTACTTAAAGAGACGAAGAGCACTTGAGATGGTAATTCCATGGGCAAATAACAAGATTAACAGTAGACAAAGTCTTTGAAAAGACACTTTGCAAAAAAGAGTCACAGATGGCACAAAAGCACATAAAAGGGTGCTCAGCATCATTAGTGACTAGAGAAAGGCAGATTAAAACCAAAGTGGGATAACACTAGACACCTATTAGAATGGCTAAAACAGCATACATTGTATCTACTGGGTGTTGGCCAAGACAGGTGGAAGAATCAGATGCACTACTGATACTGATGTAAAATTGTACAGGCGCTTTGGAAAACACTTTTCTCAAAAAGTTAAACAAACCAAACATAAATGATCTAGCCGTTCCACATCTTGGGATTCACCTGTGCAGAAGTATAAAACAAACTTGGGATAAAAAGCATGAAATAAGCAAAAGCACAAAATAAATGCGTTCAGTTTCATTAAATGTCTGTAGGCTTGTTTTCTAGACAAATCTGAAAAATATTCAAATGTCCTTCCACAGGTGAATGGATAAGCACACGTGGTATATCCATTAAGCAGAACACTGCTCAGCAATAGAAGGGAATAAAATATCAATATGAAATACAATGAAACAACAGTCACATCATTATGCTAAATGATACAAAGGAATAGATACTATATGATTCCATTTATTAAAAAAAAAACTCTAGAAAATGTGAAAGAGCCTATGGTGAATCTAACCAATGGCTTTCTGAGGAGCAAGGGAAGGAAAGGCACGGAGGGATGAATTAAATTGAAATGAGGAAAGCTTGGGGTGGTGGATATGTTCACTGTCATAGTTGTGGGGGCGACATAAAGGTTGCATACACGGGTCAAGATGCTCAGGCCGTACTAAAACGTATGTAGTTGACTGCATGTAAATTAAACCCTGATAAAGTTGTCGGTATAGTATTCTACTCATTTTTCTTCTTTTGCCCTGTCATGTGTTCTATTCTCAATTGTGCACACATGTTCCACACAAAGCCAGGAAAAGGCAAATTGTTGTTTTTGAGAAAGAAAAGTAAAAGAAGACAGAAAATCGCCACTTTACAAGGCTTGTCTGCCTGAAATAGCAATAATATATGCTCGCTATTTTATGTACTAGTGTATGATGTGCATGCATATGTTTCCATGGTTTTTTTCTTAAACAGTTATGTAGGGGAGGTCAAGCCACTCATTGCCATGTCAACTCAGGCCCACCAAGCGAATCCTTCTAAAGCTCAAAACCATTCTGAAAATGAAGGGGAGTCTAAATGATCTAATAAAGGCCCCTGAACAACCTAATACTTTATAAAAGAGCATAGCTAATTATTAATTATTCTCAGATGCATCTATTTAAAATATTTGAACAGCTTTATAGAAGGAAACATAATTCAGTGCAAGAAAAGGAAAATTCTATTTGCAAATACCTTATAGCAAGCATGGTGAAAGGTACTGAAGGTTTCAAATTGGAGTTTCTTTCTTAAGACTTAAAAGTTTTCTTGTTAAAACAATTCTGAGAGAAATGGCATGAGTGGTCATGTGTGAGGCTTTCAGATAAGATCATAGAATTCAAGACTCTTTTATATTTCATTGGTATTCATAATTTATATTTTTATGTAGCATGATTCTTTGCCAAGATCATTTTAATGACAGACTATCTTGGGCTCTTCAGTTGAGGCACGCAATGAGTAGGGATAATTATAATCTGGATTCAGAAAATATCAAGGCTATTTGAAAAGTATAATTACCTTAGCAACCAATAAATCCAGAATTAACTGACATGAGCAAAGTCAAGTAAGACAGTTTTTTTTTGTTGTTGGTTTGTTTGTTTGTTTTACTAATGGATCTAAGTATGAAACGTCTGAGATCATGACAGAAACATGTAGGAGAGATGTCACCATATCATTTCTTGTAACCTGGATAGAATTCTATGGATTTATTTATGTCAGTACTGTCAATCTACCAGGGAGAAAAACATGTAGAAGCTGAAAATATGACTGGCTTACCTAATGTAACCATGGAGAGAGAAACAAATTATCTTATCCAGGAATTGTTAGTTTATCACAGTCATGCTACTTTTAAAGTTAAGCTGAATATGTGGGTTATTTACATGCATATAAAGAGGCACAGAAAGAAAATTAAACAGATTTATGTCTATATAATTTCAAATATTTATTCCAAATCTCCTAGCATTTGGGCTAGAAATATTGCAGGGGATGATGACTGTAGAAAATAAAGGTCTAAAAACATAATAGAAAAATACCTTTATAAGTTAATCGGCACCTATGCATTTTCTTTTATAAATGTTGTGTATACATGGATCTGTGTTCATGGATACAAGAAAGCCAAGGGTGAAGAAGAGGAAACAGATATGTACAGGGGGCGGTGGGCAGGAAGATGGCAGGAGAGCCAGTTGGACTATACAAGTCCCAGTGCGAGTGAGTGAGTGTATGGAAAGTTTTGCAGACGTATTAGTGAGTAAGTGTGCGTGTGAGTGACTGACTGAGTGGGGACTTGGGATCAAGTGGTCAGGGCTCTCCTGGTGAAGCAGCTGATGCCACAGCTGCTCTCCTTGGTCCCTACTTGGGGCGCAGAGGCCAAGTGCCTTTTTTTTCCAAGTCAGCTAAGTCCTTCCCAGGAAGAAGCTGCGAGAGAGGCTGCTGGCTCCAGGCTCTGCACCAACACTGCAGCACCTGGCCAGACTCTGGCAGCAAGGGCTGCAGAGGGAGCACAGCAAGGGAGCCCAGAGGCAGAGCCCCATTGGAGAATGTGAAAGACGCACCTAGCCACCATCTTGAAAACTGGGCAGGAAAGCACTCTGGCTTGCTCACTACAGAGCAACAGACCTGATATCTGACCGGTGGATGAACGACTCAGGGGTTGACCATGACCCAGAGGGAATATCCCAAAAGTACAAACTCCAGAGGGACAGGACAAGTGCTGAGTCTCAGGTGCCACACCCCTACTCTGAATCAGCCATAGGACAAAGGCCAGAAAAGGACGAGGAAGACCCCAAAGAGATCAGTGGTGAGTCCAGGGCTAGCCCAATGCCCTCCTCTCCAGCAATCCTCTGAACATCAGACCTCCATGGCCAGGGCACAACTGAGAGGGACGAACCCGGGCGTGGCTGGAGGTCAGCCACGATAGGAGGACTCTACTCCCCAGGATGTCCCTGACTGGGACTCCCCCCCCACCAGTACCCAGGGAAGAGATGAGCCCACACCTCCCCAGCAGAGGGCATCCCCCTCACCAAACGAGAGTGGGAAGGAAGGGAAGAGGGAGGGCTGAAGTCCCACCCACCCCCGCTGCCCCCTCCTCCTTTCTGGGACCAGAAACTGAGGAGATTGTGAATGAAGTCAAGCTCCGCAAGAGACAGCAGAGGGCTTACCTGGGAGCAGCTGAGGGGAGCAATGACAGAACCTGCCACTACAGGGCAGGTTTTTCTTCCTGGCTGTCTGCTTTTGTTTTTTTTAACTCTTTTGCATCTTTTCTTTGTGCATGAATTTGCATGTGAGGATTCGATCTGCATCCCTTCCACCCTTTGGGTTTTTTTCTTTGTATTTCTTTATTCGTTTTTCCTTTTTTCATTTGACTTTGTTTTCTGTTTACATGTGTACCTGAATGATTGAGTGTTTCTCTTTCGGATTTTTGTCTGTTTGTTTTTGCTTTTTTGTTGTTCTCTTTTTTCAGTTTAATGTGTGTGAATATATATAATGTGTGTTCTATTTGAATCCTTTTTGTATTTTTATTTTTTCTCTTTTCCTTCTTCTTTCATTTTGTGTTGATGATTGTGTGTGTGTTTAGTTTTCCTGGTTTCTGTTTTGTTTGGTTTTGCTGTGCTGTTTTTCCAGTTTGTTTTGGGGTGTGTGTGTGTGTGTGTGTGTGTGTGTGTGTGTGTGTGTGTGATTAATCTTTCTTTACTTTGATTTCTGCTTTTGTTTTTCTGTGTTTTTTTTATTTTATTTCAAATTCATGTTCATCTTATTTCATTCAATTTTTCTCTGTTCTCCTCTCCCCATTGCTGTTAGTGCATCCTGGACTCAGGGTGTGCACACACATACCCACTGCATCATCATACAGAGTAGTGATGGGGAGTGGGTCTCAGGGAACCCATACCACAATCAGTGAACATTGTGATTAGTAAATAGTTTATAAATCCTACCTCCCAATGCTCCACCTTATTAAACTCTCAAACTACAAGAGATGGCAAAGCTTCCCACCCACAGTCCTGTTTCAAAATGAAACAAATTCAGAGCCCTGAACAGAAAAAATAGAAGGCTGAGAAAACATGGGAAGTGAAAGCCTCTCCCACTGCCAATGAATAACAGAATGAAAGATAAAAGAAAGAGCTCTGTCAAAAATGAGGAAAAATCAATGAAAGAACACAGGTAATTCTCAGTGTAACGAAGAGAAAATGCCTGGAAAATCAGACCTCAGAGCCCAAACAATGGAAGTCACCAATGACTGGTCCCAGAATACAACAGGGATTAGGGAATGGTTGGAAAGAGTGAATAAGATTCAAGTAAGACAAGATGCAACACTGAAAGAACTTGTAACAGAGATTTTGGTCATAAAAATTTTTATCCAGGAGATAAATAACAAGATGACAAGCATTGAAAGCAGAACAAATCAAGCAGAAGAAAGAATCTCAGCACTTGAAGACCAAAACATGGAATAAATCTGATCTGTAAAAAATAAAGAAACAAAACTCAGAAAGAAAGAACAAAGTCTCCAAGAGATGTGCCATTATATCAAGAGGCCAAAAACAGTGCCCGATTGGTATCCCAGAAAAAGAAAGGGAAATGGAGAATACCTTGTAGCAAATATTCCAGGAGGTTTTCCAAGAAAACTTTCCCCATCTCACCAGTGATGTGACCATCCAAATAAAAGAGACACAGAGAACCCCCACAAGACATCAAATGAGAAGACCAACCCCTAGGCACATAGTAATTCACCTACAAAAAGTAGGTACAAAAGAAAAAATTCTAAAGGCAGCAGGATAAAAATCAGACTATATACGGGGGGAAACCAATCAGAATAGCAACAGAGCTATCAGAAGAAATACTACAAGCTAGAAGGGACTGGAGTCCAATATTCAAAGTCCTCAAAGATAAACAATTTCAACCAAGAATTTCCTACCCAGCCAAGCTCAGCTTTATTGGCAATGGAGAATTAAAATCATTCCCAGACATCCAATCCCTAAAAGATTAAGCAGCTTCCAGACCAGTTCTACAAAAGATGCCTAAAAAGATATTAAGCACAGAAAAAAAGAAAAAAATAATGACCACACACTTCCCAAGAGAACAGCAGAACAAAAAATCAACAGAGAACACATTGTGACTGCAAATTTGAAAACACACACATATATCAGCCCAAAGGTCAAAAGAAAACAAACAAACAAGCAAAGAAAAAACTTTATAAGTACCTCATGATGGGGATAAGCAATCACATTTCAATAATCAACCTGAATATGAATGAAATAAATGCACCACTGAAAAGACACATAATAGCAAATTGGCTAAAAAAAAAAAGAAAGAAGGAAAGAAAAACATGACCCAATAATTGGCTGCATCCAGGAAACTCAAATCACTACAAGGGATGCACACAGACTCAAAGTTATAGGATGGAAAAAGAGTTTCCAGGCAAATGGATCACAAAAAAAGGCAGGAGTCACAATCTTAATATCAGACAATAGAACCTTCAAACTGTCAAAAATTTAAAAATATACAGAAGGACATTACATAATAATAAAAGGTTCAATCCATCAACAAGAAATATACATCCTTAAACAAATATGCACCCAACACAGGAGCACCATCATTTATAAAGCAACTACTAAGTAACCTAAAAAAAGATATTAACTCTAACACTATTATGGCCAGGGTCTTAAACACCCCACTAGTAACCCTAGATAGATCATCGAGGCAAAAAATCAAGAAAGAGATCTCGAACCTTAACTTGATGCTGAACCAAATGAACTTAAGAAAAACCTACAGAATATTCCAATCAACAAATACAGAATATGCATTCTACTCATCACTACATGGAACATACTCTAAAATCAATCATATTCTTGACCATAAATCAAGAGCAAGCAAATTTTATAAGATAGAAATACTGCCATGCACCTTCTCAGATCACAGTGGAATAAAAATTCCCCCCAAAACCACAAAGACATGGACCATGGACACTAAACAGCGTGATGCTGAATGACTACTGGGTCAAAACTGAAATCAAAACAGAAAATATTCCTGGAAACAAATGAAAACAAAGAAACATCTTTCCAAAACATTTGCTATGCCATGAAATCAGTTCTAAGAGGGAAATTTATACCTCTATGAACACATATTTAAAAAATGGAAAGATTACAAGTAAACAGCCTAACATATCAGCTAAGGGGACTGGAAAGACAGGACCATCAAAACCCAAAATTTAGCAGAAAAATCCAAATCACCAAAGTAAAAGCCCAAATATGGGACATAGAAGGCAAAAATATCATAGAAAAAAACTCAACAAAACAAAAAGCAGGTTGCTTGAAATAATAAATAAGATTAATGGATGATGAACCCCTAGCCATAATGACCAAGAAAAAGAGAGAAAAATCCCAGATAAACAAAATTAGAAATGCAAAAAATCAAATCACAACTGATCCCAAAGAAATTCGAAAGATTGTCAGAGATAACTGTGCTTACCTGTATGAAAATTAACTTGATAACCTAAATGAAATGGAGGATTTCTGAAATCACATAACCTCTCAACATTGAAACGAGAAGACATTGAGAAACTAAATAGACGAATAACAACCCAGGAAATTGACTCCACCAAAAAAAAGAATACCTACAAAATAAGTCCTAGACCAGACAGCTTTCCAATGGAATTCTACAAAACACACATGGAGGAGCTGATACCAATCCTATTGAAACTGTGAGGATATTATGAAAGATTGAATTCTCCCCAAGTCATGTTATGAAGCAAACATCTCTGATACCCAAACGAGGTAAAGATCCAACAAAAGAGAACTACAGGCCAATTGCCCTGATGAACATGGACGCAGAAATTCTCAACAAAATCTAGCAAATCAGATCCAATATCACATCTCAAAAATCATCCACCATGGCCAAGTAGGCTTCATTCCCAGTATGTAGGGCTGGTTCAACATCCACAAGACCATAAATGTAATTAAATACATCAACAGTTGTAAAAAAAAGAACCACATAATTATATCATTAGATGCAGAAAAAATTTTTGATAAAACTCAGCAACTCTTCTTGATAAAAACACTCAAACACCTAGGTATAGAAGGAACACACCTCAAAATAGTAAGCACTATGTATGATAAACCCACAGCCAGCATATTGCTAAACAGACAGAAACTGGAAGCATTTTTCTTGGATTCTGGAACAAGACAAGGCTGTCCACTCTCACCCATCTTGTTCAATATTGTGTTGAAAGTCCTAGCTAGAGCAATTAGACAAGAGAAGGAAATCAGCAGTATCCAAATAGGAAAAGAGGAAGTTAAGTTGTCCCTTTTTGCTGACAATATAATCTTATTCCTCAAATATCCAAGATAATCTGTCAAAACCCTGCTTTCACTGATAAAAGACTTTGGCAAAGTCTCAGGGTACAGAATAAATGTACCAAAGTCAGTTGCATTCTTATACACCATCAACAAGCAGGCAGAGAACCAAATAAAAAGCACAATCTCATTCACAATAGTTACACAAAAAATGAAATACTTCAGCATCTTCCTTACCAAAAAAGTGAAAGACCTTTACAAAGAAAACTAGAAAACACTGCTCAAAGAAATTGAAGAAGACACAAACAAATGGAAAAATATTCCATGCTCATGGATAGGAAGAATCAACATTGTTAAAATATCTATCCTATAATCTTCAGATTCAATGCAATACCCATTAAATTACTAATATCATTCTTCTCAGACCTGGATCTGACAATACAGAAATTAATATGAAAACATAAATGATCTCAACTAGCCAAAAAATTCCTTAGCAAAAGATAAAAAGAGGGAAGTATCACACTCCCAGACTTTAAACTTTACTATAAGGCTACGATCATCAAAACAGCCTGTTATTGGCACCAGAACAGGCATATGGACCCATGGAACAGGATAGAGATTCTGGAAGCAAAGCCTCAATTTCTCAACCACTCATCTTTGGTAAAGCCTCCATCAACAACCACTGGAGAGAGAAGAACCTTTTCAGTAAATGGTGCCTTGAAAACTGACTGATCCCGTGCTGAAGATCAAAATAGGACCCTTACCTATCACCATACACAAAAATTAACTCTAAATGAATCAAACACCTAAATGTAAAACCTGAAACTATAAGAACCTTAGAAAATGCAGGAGACACCCTTATGGAAATTGGAAATGGCAACCAATTCCTGATCAAAACCCCAAGTACCCATGCCATAAGAGATAAGATAGACAAAGGGGATCTTATCAAACTGAAAAGCTTCTGCAAAGCAAAAGATACCATCAAGAGGGTGGGGAGATAGCCCACAGAATGGGAAAAATATTTGCCAACTGTATATCTGGCAAAGGCCTAACATCCAGCGTCTATAAGGAACTCAAACATGCCAAAAGGGAAGAAACAAATAGCCCTATTTAAAAATGGGCAAAAGACTTGAATAGACATTTCAAAATAAGATATATGGGCAGCCAACAGATACACGAAAAAGTGCTCAGCCTCACTAATCATCAGAGAAATGCAAATCAAAACCACATTGAGATACCACCTAACCCCAGTAAGAGTGACCATCATTATAAAACAAACAACAATAGATGCTGGTGAGGATGCAGAGAAAAAGAAATGCTTCTACACTGCTGATGGAAATTCAAACTAGTGCAACCTCTTTGGAAAACAGTGTGGCGATTTCTAAAAGAACTAGACATTGACCATCCATAGCACCTAGCAATCTCCCTACGGGGAATATACCCGGAGGAACTCAAAAGATACCTGCACCCACATGTTTATTGCAGGATTATTCACAATAGCAAAAACGTGGAACCAACCATCCTATCCACCAAAACTGGACTGGATTTAAAAAAAAATGTGGTACGTGTACACAATGGAATATCATGCAGCCATAAAGAAGGACAAACACATGGACTTCGCAGCGACTTGCATGAATGAAGAGTCTATCCTACTCAGTAATCTATCACAGAAACGAAGAACTGAGTACCACATGCTCTCACTCATAAGTGGGCCTGACCATTTACCATAATGCTATAAGAAAGGGATTGGCAGTAGTGGGATTCTGTAGGGAGATGGGAGACTGGGGACACAGCACCAATAAGGGTAACTGATCTCCAATCTTGCAAAGTGGGGACCAAAGGGAAGCCCAAACTTTACCTGTACGATGACCTCTTGTATACCTAATCCTGAATTGTACTCCTCATCTTGAAAATAAAATAAATTTTAAAAAATTAAAAATCAATCATTCAATACATAAATAAGTACATAAATAAGAGATATGCATAGAGATTAAAATTTTTGATTAATATTTCCAAAACTCATTTCTTATCGGGTACTAGTTTCATGACATCTTGGCAGACATTTTAAAGAAAGATCAGAAGATGAAATAAATTTGGAAAATGCTGCATACATGTGAAATGCAATGAAGGCTTCGTGGAGGTTTACAATTCCTGTTAGCATATTAAAGGCTTTGTGTGGTCCACAGTAGATAAATTTGCTTAATTTATTTAAATTAGAATATACCACACTCATTTATCCACAAAAACTCTTTTTTGAAGCATTTTAAAATCCTCTCTTAGCATTAACTATCAAAAACACATCTGGGAAACACTGTTCCAGGTTACTCTCTGAAACTGTATTACTCAGTTTTCACAATATGACTCATTTGCTTTTCCATGAGAAAGAATGTATCTTTATCGGGCTAGGTGAAACTTACAGTTGCATGTATTGGAGCTTTCTTTAAAAAAAAAAAACTGTTGCTGTATAATAGATGCACATAGTTTTGAGACACATGTGATAATTTAATAATTTATATAATCCATAAAGATCAAATTAGTGTACTTGGAATATCTATTACCATATTTGTCATAACGATAGAAGTGTTTTAATTCTTCTCTTCTAGTTTTTTTTTTAAAGGTACAACTTATTATTACAAACTATAGTCACCTTACTTATCTATCAAACACTGGATCTTATTTCTTCAATCAAATCTATATTTATCCTCATTAATCAAATTATCTTCATCCTCACATTTCCCTACCTTCCTGGTCTCTGGTCACCACCAATCTAATCTCTATCTTCAGGATTCATTTATTCAGCTTCTACATACGTCTTTGTCTTTCAGTGCTTGACTTATTTCACTCTACATATGGTAGTTTACCATATCCTCTCCCTGTAATGCTTTTAGATATCACCACCCATCTGTGGTCTTCAAGAAAATTATGAGAGCAGGTTCTCTACATACTGAGAAATTATAGCAACTCACAAAAATTTGGTAAGTCACTAACGAATAGCTCTTACATGTATATAAAATAAAAACCAAATAAGTGGCTTTTATTTGGCTAAGAAACAAAGAATGTTTTAACTTCTAATACTTTTGCAAAATATCTGTGGTCTTTGGCCCATATTTTGAGAAGGAATTCTGGAGTTCAACTTTAAAATATTAGGCTAGATTGAGAATAATAATAATGTATTGTTTAAAGCTATCAAAAGTCCATCTAGCCCTGAGTTCTTAATAATTCCTACATTACGTAGAATACATTTTATTATTAGCCAAAATGAGTAAATATTTTATCAATAATAAATGTTTATTATTAGCAATAAATATTGTATTAATAATAAAGTGCTATTTATGAATAATTTATTTCCCAAATGTGACCAGATGAAATAGATAATGATATCCCTCATCCTTACATCTAACAGACAGTCTCCTGTGAAAGAGAAAACAAAGGAAAGCAAAAAAATTACACATTGAATCAAATATAATGTTGAGTTCTTTTACTGTGGCATCCCACGGGTAAGTCATGAGAGTTGCAGAAAAAAATTGAAATTCAAGACCTAGTAACTTATTTCAGGACATTCCTTACAGATGTTACCATGTACATGACTCCTGTGAACATTTCTTCATCTCCTTTACGGTTCTCTGGCAGGTACAACGTTGAGAGCATGCCCTGCGGATCACTTGCTCTGTCGACTTCCCTCCACCGCATTGTACATTCTAGAAGCTCAAAGCCCCGTTTCCCAGGCTCTGTACCACCATAATTCTAGAAGCAAATTTCATGATGAAATGTAATGCTGTCACGTAAGATTTTAAATGGAAGTCAATAAAAGTTATCTTTCGGCCTGCTTTGTTCCTACAGGCAGGTGAAATAGTGGAGACCCAAATGTCAAAAGGATGTTGTAGTTTCCAAAGTCTGGCTACCAGATTTCTGGGTCGCTCTGGAAGCAACAGTCACGTCGAGAGCGAATGAAGAATGTTCTAGCTCCGTGAGTTCCTTTGTACAAAGACAAAGAGTGGTCTTTGTACTCCCACTCTGCCACCCTTTGTAATAGATTCCTAAGTGTAACCTTCTCTGTATTTCACCCACTTCAAACTAAAATATCAAATGTGGTTTCTGTTTCTTGCACTAAACCAGGAAAGATAAGATAGAAAGGACATACAACCAAAAAATAAAGATCAAACTCTTTTATATTAAAAAATCTGAATGAATTTATTTTCTGTGGAAGTTGTGGGAGAATATTGAGAATAAAATTCCATTTTCCCAAAGTTTCTTTGTTTGATTTTTGTCGATTTTAGCGATCATACTTTATATTTATTTAGGAGAGATCAAAGTTGAACTCAGATGTTCCTTGTCTCTCCACCATTTCTAGTAAACTTATTTTTTACCCCTTTTCTTACCCTAAAATCTAGAGAACAGGTATTGAAACTTGTTTTTAAAAGAAATAACTGTATGTACCTTATAAACTGACTGTTCTCCATCAAATTGGTATTTAAAAAAACTAGACTTACTTTAACAAAAATGTTGGTTTAAAACAAGCATCCAATTTCTAACTACTTTAAGTATTTTTCTTCTTTTAAGATATGACAGATGCCTTGAAATTTTTTTTTTAAAATAAAAGGGTATTGTCTGATTCACTTCTTTAAAATTATGTATCAAATATTGTTTTAAGAATTATAAGAAGAGCAAAATTCTACAGCATTCAATTGTTTGTATAATACTATATGGTACACCCACCCATGTGTACTTATTTGAATTGTCGATCTTATAGTGCTTAATTGCATTATGATTATCTCTTTATATACAGTATGGCATATTTATTAAAAATTGTAACTGACATGACATGATTATACATAAAACCTCAATAAATTAAAAGCAACATATTATTCAACAATTCAACATATCATTTCAGCTCAGATTTAAGTAAATTCTCATTTATTATATAAAATGCATATTCAGAAGAATATAGACAGATACACAGATTGATAAAAATAGATAGATTAGATTAATTGAGGAGACATTTCTTCTTCCCAAACTCCCATTACATTGGTGACATTATATTTTCTGGATAATTACACTGAAATTTCAAATAAGAAAGCCAAATTTATTTAACTGTGCTTTATATTACCTGAATAAAAGAGAAATAATTTTCAAAGAAACAAAGAAATCAGAAAACGTTATTTTACCCCGACTCTGGTCTAAGGAGCTATTGCCATGCCAGTGAATACAAGCTTCCAAACTTGATGCATTTATGTTGAAGTTGGATGAGATAAACTGATATAAAAAGTGTCAAATGTTAAAAAAAAAAAAGAATCCAGACTCTTTAAAATCATCTTGCTCCCCCTTTTCAAATCATATTTTCCCATGTTACTATCCATACAGAGTGGTGAAATGAGATGCCTGAATTTAATTGAATCCAGATACACCAAGCACTGAAAGTGTGGCTCTGAAAAATTTATTAAATTTAATTCTCATATATATAATTTAATTCTCATATATATAAATAAAACTAGTAATAACATCACTGTCTCAGGATTATTGAGAGGATTGAATGAGTTAATACATGTAAAGTTCTTTTTTTTTTTTTTTTAAGTTGGAGTCTCACTCCGTTGCCCAGACCGGAATGCAGCGGCCGCTCCCGGCCACCGCAGCCTCGACCTGCTGGGCTCCGGCGATCCTTCCGCC